>NW_023493789.1:0-87500 GCF_013265735.2 Oncorhynchus mykiss
AAGTTTTTCACAATTTTCTGACATTTAATCCTAGTAAAATTTCCTGTCTTAGGTCAGTTAGATCCCCACTTTATTTTAAGAATGTGAAATGTCAGAATAATAGTAGAGGTTTTATTTCTTTCATCACATTCCCATGGGTCAGAAGTTTACATACACTCAATTAGTATTTGGTAGCATTGCCTTTAAATTGTTTAACTTGGGTCAAACATTTCAGGTAGCCTTCCACAAGCTTCACAATAAGTTGGGTGAATTTTGGCCCATTCCTGCTGACAGAGCTGGTGTAACGGAGTCAGGTTTGTAGTCCTCCTTGCTCGCACTCACTTTTTCAGTTCTGCCCTCACATTTTCTATAGGATTAGGTCAGGGCTTTGTGATGGCCACTCCAGTACCTTGACTTTGTTGTCCTTAAGCCATTTTGCCACAACTTTGTTTGCTTGGGGTCAGTGTCCATTTGGAAGACCCATTTGTGACCAAGCTTTAACTTCCTGACTGATATCTTGAGATGTTGCTTCAATATATCCACATAATTTTCCATCCTCATGATGCCATCTATTTTGTGAAGTGCACCTGTCCCTCCTGCAGCAAAGCACCCCCACTACATGATGATGCCACCCCCGTGCTTCACGGTTGGGATGGTGTTCTTCGGCTTGAAAGCCTCCCCCTTTTTCCTCAAAACATAACGATGGTCATTTTGGCCAAACAGTTATATTTTTGTTTCATCAGATGATGGTGTTTATACTTGCGTACTATTGTTTGTACAGATGAACATGTTACCTTCAGGTGTCTGGGAATTGCTCCCAAGGATGAACCAGACTTGTGGAGGTCTACAATTTTTTCTGAGATCTTGGCTGATTTCTTTTGATTTCCCCATGATGTCAAGCAAAGAGGCACTGAGTTTGAAGGTAGGCCTTGAAATACATCCACAGGTACACCTCCAATTGACTCAGGCTAATTGACATTATTTATCAGAAGCTTCTAAAGCCATGACATTTTCTGGAATTTTCCAAGCTGTTTCAAGGCATAGTCAAGTTAGTGTATGTAAACTTCTGACCCACTGGAATTGTGATACAGTGAATTATAAGTGAAATAATCGGTCTGTAAACAATTGTTGGAAAAATGATTGTCATGCACAAAGTAGATGTCCTAACCAACTTGCCAAAACTATAGTGAGTTGACAAGAATTTGTGGAGTGGTTGAAAAACAAGTTTTGATGACTCCAATCTAAGTGTATGTAAATTTCTGACTTCAACTGTAGGACTACAAATCCCATACTCTAGTCTGCATGTTGTGATGTGGTCTGATGTTGTGCAGAGTTGTAGTTCTATTGGATTATATTGTGGGCGTCTTATAATGGGATAGTTGTTCTATTGTTTGTGCGTGTGAGTAGGCGTGGACACACACGTCCACCGTATCTCCAACCGGCTGGGATGGACGAGAGGTGGGACCAAGAACCCAGACGAGACACGCAAGGCCCTGGAAGACTGGTTACCAAGGTGACACCGCCACTTCCTCTACCCCATCAGGTCACTCGTTAACCAGTCACTGACTAATCAGATCCCTTACAGCAGGAAAGAGAAACATTTTGCCTTGTGATTTCTGTCCGACATGATTTTGATGAAGATGGCGATTGATGATCTTCCTCTCTCTTCCCCGACACAGGGATCTATGGAGTGAGATCAACTGGTTGCTGGTGGGGTTTGGTCAACAGGTGTGTCTACCTGTCAATCCTCCTCTCTGCTCCGTGTGTCTGAACCAGCACAGCTGCCCCTCCGCCCACCAAGCCTCCCCAGCCAAGAGGCCTAAAGCTGGGTCACCTCGCTCACCACACTCCCCCAAGACTTCCAGGGTCAAGCTGGGCCTGGTTCTCTTGGTTTGGGGTTACCACCCCTTCAGCCACACCGGTCAAAGAGGAACCTCTGGCTACCACCCTCTCCCACCCAGAAAGAGAAAGTTGAAAGCCAAACCTTCTCTACATGATACGACAGAAGAGGGTAGCATCCCTTCAGAAATGTCAACTGCCTTGTTCAGGGGCAGAACGACAGATTCTTGTCATCTCGTGGATTCGATCACTGGCCAAACGCCCTAACCTACCTACAATACCACTGATGTGTAGGGGTCAGAGGTCCATTTGGAATTAACAATGTGTGTAAAACACCTGTTACTCAGCCACAAGTGATTGAGTTCCCCCTGGAGACAAGGTGGTTTGGTGACCACTGCCTTGCTGGATCCAACTGACTGTCAGGGTCCTAATCTGAGTTTATGGGTAGAATACACTTGATATCATTTCACCCTTAAGTGAGTTGATATTATCCATTAATATACATGCAACAACTTCAAGAAGTTACAGTTCATAAGGAACGCAGTCAATTGAAATAAATTAGGCCTGATCTATGATTACATGTGACTGGGCAGGGGCGCAGTCATGGGAGGGATAGGCCCACCCACTGAGCCAGACAATCAGAATGAGTCCCCCCCCCCCACAAAAAGGCTTTACTACAGCCAGAAATACTTGTTTCATCAGCTGCCAGGTGGCTGGTCTCAGACGATGCTGCAGGTGAAGCCGGATGTGGAGTTCCTGGGCTGGCAGGATTACAATTCCTGGTTGTGAGGCCGGTTGGAAGTACTGGCAAATTCTTTACAAATGACTTTTTGATGCGGGAAACATTAGAGAAATGACTCAATCATCTGGCAACAGCTCTGGCAGACATTTCTGCAGTCAGCATGCCAATTGCCGCGCCCTCAATTTGACAGCTGTGGCATTGCGACAAATGCACATTTCAGTGCGGCCTCATTGTCCTCAGCACAAGGTGAGCACGTGTCATCTGTCAAGTGGATGGATAACCTTGGAAAAGTCAAAATGCTCAAATTTGTGCACAATGAGAGCTTTCTTTGTGCGTATGGGACATTAATGGGATCTTTCATTTCATCTCATGAAACATGGGAACAATTCACATGGTGATATATTTGTGTTCACTATTGTTTAAGAATTGCTGAGTACTGTCCAATCAAGAGGGCTTGCTAAATCTGAACCGAAACATCTGGTATTGTACCGCCGTCAAAAGTAGAGAATTACTTAGTTTACTGTACATGCTGAGCTGTCAGTCAACCCAGAACATGGTCTTTTCTGTCCCATTGTCAGGTCATAAACACTGCTTTTCACAGCTACTCTTAATCCCAGTATGTTTGCATACTAAAGTCTATGAACGAGATGCGAGTCGTTGTCAGTAGGGCTCTACAGTATCTGTTGGTTCATCAGTGTTGTCAGTAGGGCTCTAGAGTATGTTGGGTCGTCAGTCTCATTGATTTGTGAGGCGTTTACCACCACATCCTGCCCACACCATTCATCAGGAGATCACAGTAAGACATGTCATTTAGTGGTAATATGTCCTGGCCCATTCCCTGATGAGAAGCAGGCCTTCACAACTACAGGCGTCCATGTCACAGACTGAGGAACAAAAGAGATGAGAACCCAAACGTTGCGTACAACATTTACAACTTTGTACAGTTGGCGACCCTGATTAACAGCACAGATGGAAACTACACCTCCAGAGAGCTGCTCTGTTTACTGGACCCAATCACATTGCTTAATGTACCCCAGGATGAACACCACTGCCTCAATATTCACCTCACTGCTCAGAGACAACAGGCTCCAGAAAAGGGTTTTAATGAAACACTTTATTTCCAGATCCATAGTTTTACTTCAGCACTTGAAAGACATCTCAAGGGTTGCAGGTGTGACATCAATGTCATCTTCTTCCATCTGTCGAGGAGCAAAGACATTTAATGAATCCTTTAGCAAACTGACCAACATTTAGATTAAAGGAAGACTGGCTCCCTAAATCATGTATAGTACACAATTCACCAATAACTCCAGATTTCAAGTAGCTCACAGCTTGGAACCCCTAGTTGCAAGGGAAGACGTATTCTGTCTCAGCCTGGTCACCTGTAACCGTAAGACAGCTTCGTCTCAGTAAATGAAAACAACTTGACCAAATGTTCCTCACAAGAGGTTAAAAATAACGTTTTGGGGAGGGTTAGTAGAGTAACTTACTTGGCTGGTAGTAGTCATAGATCTTGACCACTGCTGGCTTTAGATTCTGTACTGGGAACTCCTGTATGATGTCCAGGGTGATGTGGAAAGGAAGTGATGTCAGCTGTTGGGAGAAAAACAAACAAACGGGTCATTAAATGATCAAAGCAGAAGTTACTGTACATCAAAATATATTATGTTTAATGAAGCCCATTATATGAAGTGCCATGTGAATGGTTTCAGACTGATAGATGGTTTTCACCTCACCTCTGTCAAGTACATTAACACATGGTCATCTTTGATATCAACACGATCCACTTGACTTGAACCCCGCAGCTGTGAAGACAAGTCATTGATATCGCATGAACAAAGAACCGTCATCCTTAAACAAAGGGACACAGACGAGGCAAGACCTCCATGGATAAAGGTCCCAACAACTCACCCTCCCCAAAGAGTCTGGATATGGAGAAAACCCAGAGAGCATTTTCAAATCCACTATAATCATATTGGTGGTGAGCTCCTTTCCATGATATCTGAGAAAGATGATTGACAGCTGATTTTTTTATCCATAAAGACCAGATAAGCATTCTGACTGATCCAAGCCGAGGTACCAACTAGAAGGTCAATATACACAGGTATAACAAAACTAATTCATTTGGGTCAAACCCATTCTGCAGGTCACACATTTACTAGAATTCATACAAATATGTCCTTCATTCTGACCGAGACTGGAGCTTCAGCGTGACTCTGGGTCTCAAAGACTTCCTGTTGCAGTCCACCTCTGGAGTCACCTGGATACTGAGCGTTGTGCTTCTGGTAGGAGTAGGGACGTTGTAGCGGAGCACCACCTGGGATAGAGAAGAGGAAGTCAGGGAAACCATCCTGTCCGAATACAAACATTTTATGAGCCAGAAGAAACAGCTTCCCTGTACTGTGTATTAAAGGGCATCTTGCGCCACAGGACTGGAGGAGAGATGTGTTTTCACTGACCTGCACTGAGGCACAAGCACTGCCCTGCACTTCAACGCTGTACTTCCCTTCTGTGTCCTGCAGCGCCCTCTCCTGGTACAGCAGCTTGTTGTTTTGGTTCACATGGAAGAGGCACCGGTCCCCACTGGGAGACCTGACCGTCACTGTGCTGGCTCCTCCTCTACTGAACACCCTGGTGGAGTAGAGAGCCAGGGCCTGGAGGGCCACCACCGTGTCCTAGACATGCACACCACAGGACAATCAGTTCAAAATGAAGAGAGACCATTTTAAAAGGGTTGAATATTTCTCACATTGAACAGTTGCTAAAGTGACTAAATCCCAATTCCATCCATTACGATGATGGTTTCTAGGCTCCATCAGTGGAAGGGAGCCTCACCAGGTTGGACATGAAGAACACATGCCCTGTGGTCTGATACGAGTCAATGTTTGTACTAGTGCACCATTTCAGACCACTGGTGTTTAGAAAGTATACCTGGGTGGAAGAGAAGCCTCCGTAGGCGTTCTGCTGCCTCACCAGCCACCTGACGATGCGGGAGGCGTAGCCCAGGTCAGAGGTCGACCGAGAAGAGGCACTGAGGGACGCCAGCAGAACGTAGGAGCTGATCTCCACCTCCAGGGAGGGTGAGGTCTCCGAGGAGGACTGGGACCAGTGCAGGAGACCCCCTGAGGGTTGAGGAGCACACACACCAGAATAAGGACTAGCTTATTCATCCTAATACAGACTACACAATACAAAGTTCTGACCTCCCCAATTCATGTCCAAAACATTTTTTAGGAGCAAGAGTATTTTTTTCTTCTTAACAATAATTTAAAATTAATCATTTTATTGGGCCTCTCTGGAGTGCCAGATAGTCTGAGGGTTTGCACTTTTAGGAGTAATCCATTATCCAGGCATGCTCAATCAAGGCAAGACAGCGCTACCAGGATATAGCTCACCCTCTTGAAATGAGATGGTGTCGAGGTGCTGCAGAAGCCGGGCCCGTGTCTCCATGTCACCTGCCAGGGTGAAGGTGTAGGCCAGCAGAGCAGTAGCGTAGGTGTTGGACAAATCACTGGTGGAGTTCTTCAGGCAAGACAAGCTGTGGTCCACAACAGGATCCTAGAGCACAGAATGACAGCAGCACATTAAAAGACAGCCTGGTCCCAGATCAGTTTGGACTGGGTTCCATTCAACTTGCTGTTCTGGGGCCTCAGGCAGTTCAAATTGTTGATTAGGGAACACTTTTTGCTGAGGAACGGGATTGTTTTTCCTTGTACATTTTATTACGTTTGTAAAGGGTATAATTTGTGTATATGCAGAGGTCCCCTACTAAAGAGGCATGGCACTCTAAAAATAAAGCTGAAAAATCAGACGCCAACAGATCTGGGCCAGACTAGAGCACATTTCCTTTCTCACTTTACAGTAGCATACGGAGCCTAATATCAGTAGTAACAGATCTAAGCCCATTCTGTTATTTCATAGGCTACTTGCAGAGAAATTACTTCACTACATCGTAGAAGCTGTTCCATCCACATCGATGGAACAGTAGTGGAGAGGGTAGTAAGTTAAGTTCCTCGGCGTACACAGAGAAACTGAATTGGTCCACCCACACAGACAGCATCGTGAAGAAGGCGCAGCAGCGCCTCTTCAACCTCAGGAGGCTGAAGAAATTCGGCTTGTCACCAAAAGCACAAACTTCTACAGATGCACAATCGAGAGCATCCTGTTGGGCTGTATCACCGCCTGGTACGGCAACTGCTCCGCCCTCAACCGTAAGGCTCTCCAGAGGGTAGTGAGGTCTGCACAACGCATCACCGGGGGCAAACTACCTGCCCTCCAGGACACCTACACCACCCGATGTCACAGGAAGGCCATAAAGATCAAGGACAACAACCACCCGAGCCACTGCCTGTTCACCCCGCTATCATCCAGAAGGCGAGGTCAGTACAGGTGCATCAAAGCTGGGACCGAGAGACTGAAAAACAGCTTCTATCTCAAGGCCATCAGACTGTTAAACAGCCACCACTAACATTGAGTGGCTGCTGCCAACACACTGACACTGACTCAACACCAGCCACTTTAATAATGGGAATTGATGGGAATGTAAAATATATCACTAGCCACTTTAAAACAATGCTACCTAATATAATGTTTGTCATACCCTACATTATTCATCTCATATGTATATGTATATACTGCACTCAATACCATCTACTGCATCTTGCCTATGCCGCTCTGTGACAAATATTTTTTTTTTATTTGACAGTTGATGTAAACAGATGTCATACAGGAGGCTGAATGAGTTGCCTGTAATGACGGTGTGAGAAATGGTTCCATGGAGTGAAGCTACTTACCGTCACGGACATGTTGAGCTCCAGCATTGAAGCAGTGATGTAAGCCGTCAGTGTGACTTCATCCGTCACTCCACCCTAGAAAACAATGTCAAGACACCAACTGTATCTAGCCTGTTGAAATCAAACTACGGCCGGTCTGACGAAACAGACAACCTGTTTATTAGCAATATAATACCTTCATTCTGTTGTTCAAGAGCTTCCCTAAAGTTCTGAAACAGCCACGTTGGCCTTGTTGACGTTCCAACCAAGTCTTGGATTGCTCCATCGTTGCCGGGTCAACATAGATGAAAGACAGGGCTTTGCCAAAGGATCTCAAGACAAAAGCAGTCAGCCTGAAGAAAGAAGTGGATTCATTTAAAAGCCATGACATCATATCGTCAAGCTCCAAGTCATGACGTCACACACACACACATCAGCTGTCCTATCCATCGTCTCCATGCCAGAGATGCCATTTGATTGGTCAATATGTCATTAAAACTACCAGTAGGTGAAAAACAAGCCAAGTACTCACCAGGTGTTCCCCAAGCCTTGTCCAAACGTGCTGTACGCACCATCGGCATTCTTGTAGTTCAGCTGCCGTTGGTAACCTGCCGGTGGGTTTTTATCATCAACGGTGACCAAGCGCTTGTTCTATTCTCAGAGTTGTGCCCCAAACGGCTCCTTATATCTCAGGGCTCTCCAACCCTGTTCACGGAGAGCTACCCTCCAACCAAGTTGTAATTAACCCCATTCAACCAGCTAATTATTAGAAGGGGAGCGAGATTAGGGTTGGAGTGAAAACCTACATACAGGACAGTAACAAGGTTGGAGAGTCCTGCCCTATGTAAGGAATAGGGTGCTATGAGACAGTGTCAATATTTCTACCCATCAATGACTTCAGTAGAAACCATGTGTTGGGTCAGTTTTGTTTTGTTAAGCCATTGATATCATCTGTTATGCAGCTCTGCCTTTACCATGACAGCAGGGTACACCGTGGAGAAACACTTTAAAATAGAAAACGAAATCCTCTAATTGGACAATCCAGCCCGGTTTGTGGATTTGGCATCTAATCAAGGACAGATTTGAAGGGACTCTCCTACCACTAGTGAGGAACTTGGTAGCCTTTTCTAGGATGGCTGGCGTGAGCTGCTCTGTGTTCCTCAGGTACTCCAGATGTAGATATTGGGGGAGAGCAGGGCCATATTCTGCTCCCCACACCCATACGGCATCTGCAACAGTCCATCCAGGTTGTTGAGGGCCCGACCCAGGATGTCCCCTACAGAGAAACAAGGGACTTCTGTTACAGACTGTTCTCTTCAGCAAACAGCAGCATCGTCACTGGAGAAGGTTAGTCTTCCCACCACAACGGTTTATTTTACCCAGAACCGAGAGGGAAATCCTAGCAGAGCCATCCACCACATTCTGGGGAAGTTGCAGTTCCACCTCCTCCGTCAGAGCTTCTCCTGTGGACACAAAGAGGAGCTGAATGAAGATGATCACGTCAACCACCGTAAACATTCAACGTTGATTCATTACTGACCAGTAGGACACAGCAACCAGTTGTAGGTGTGGCTCTTCTCTGTTCCCTCAGCCTGGAGGAGGAGAGGGATTCATTTCAGAGGCAGTTCCACTAGACAGTATCTGTGCTACCTAACGTTAGTTCTCCCACAGCGGTAGACTACATACCTTCACCAGCAGGCTTCCGTGTGACTGTGTCAACGCGTCCCCTCTCCGGTACGTTCACAACCCCGTTGTCACCACGCAGTCTGGGACCGGACAGCCGCCGCACTAACAGACACGTTCAAAAACCCCTACACACAGGACAGCGCAGGTTACACAACATCCAATACGGTGCCATACACAACAGCCAATACGGTGCCAGTACACAACTCAGGTTGACATCCATTCTGCCGTTTGAACAGATGAAGACTAACCCAGGACAGAGGGGGCCATAGTCCAACTGAAGGTCTTTCGTCCATTGGCACACAAGCACGAGGAGTCCTGGACATCACGCAAGGGTGTGAGAGTGTAGTCTGAGGAAAGAGCTGGAGTCACAGAAACCTGCCAAAGAGGAGCACGGGGTAAGATAACGTGGTACGACACAAACAATACAACTCAAGAAACCATCCTGGTGCAGCGTCGTACCATGATGCACTTGGAGAGGTAGTTAAACACAGTGGCCTTCAGCTCAAAGTGCTCTCCCCGGATGACTGAGTAGGGCAGGGGTGAGCTCCAGGAAGAAGGGCTGGAAGACCGTGAGCTCCACCAGAGGAGCCAGACCAAAGCCACTGGGGGCCATGGCAGAAGACCTCAGTTCTCCCAGGTGGTGATGGTGTCTGGGACTGTCAGGGGGACATCTAAAGATCCAGACTCCCTGGAATACAGAGGTCAGAGTTCAAACAGAAAGCCACCACGTGTCTAATAGAGAAAGACTAATTTCAACACAGTTTGTTGTTACAAATGCATTTAAGCTTTATCTAACCAGGGACACCCATTGAGGTCAAAGGGTATTTCCTAAGAGGAAGCTGACCTACAGTTTACAGAGGTTCAGGTTCCTAATCTACACCACTACTGTTTGGATACGAGGCAAGAGCTAAGAGGGCTTTCACAAGAGGTCGGCCTCACTCTGCAGAGCACTTACCCAACTTCCACAAGGTCCCAAATCCATGTCTCAGGGAAGAATGTACGGACCGTCTGTATGGGTGGCGGAGGTGGAGCGGCAAGTCCACCAGCCACAGCCATTTCAAGTCTAGGACCCGCTGATCCAGGCCTAGCCATTAGGCTGTAAGCTACTACCAACACAAAACATAGACTGAATGCTGCTGGGCTCAGTGAGTGCATGCAGTGTTTAGACCAGTTTAACCAGGCTTTGTTATTCTAGCAAATGGTCATCCATAACCCAAGATTCATTAGACTTGGCAATGAGAATAAGGGTTGGTAAGGACATCTCACCATAGGAGCGATAGTACTGGTTCCCCTGGTAACTGAGGCAGGAAGGTACTCTTATATCCAGGTTAGTCGCTAGCTTCAATCCCAGTGTCTAGAAAAAAGCAGAACCAATTTAGTAATAAAAGTCAGTTTGTCATTCTATTAAGTTTAACACATTGTAACAGTATGGTGACTGATTCTTCCCAGAAAGAAGAGGCTTCAAGTTGAGAAAACAGGGCAGAAATATTTACCTGAAAAGCTGCATAAGGATCATTTGTCTGCTCAGACGGTCCATATGGGTGTGGTATTATGGATCTCCTTGGTCTAACGCGTAAACATGCTACTGGATCTTCAAGCTCGTAGGGAACATAGGTCGTCTCCTTGACCGGTAGCAAATCAAATATCTGGAATGGGACAACAGGGAGGTGTGAAATGACCTTGTTCATTGGGGACCAAACAGAACAGACTGAAACGACTACTTGGGGAAACACTCCATTTTGTTGTCCATTGCTAAACGTTTAGAAAGTTGTCCCATCAACAAGGAGGTGCTTTCCAGTTACTGAGAGTCAATAGAAAGTGGGCCTCAAGCCAGAGAATGAGTCCCATCACATTTGATAAAAGCTCCCAACAGTGAACAGATCCACTCCATGTCTGCTGTGGTCACTGGTTGTATTCCCAGCACCACCAAAACAGTAGGTATGGTGGTACCACTGTTGTTCACTTCAGTGAGCTGTGTTACCTTGTCAGCATCCAGCCTCTTCCCTGGCTCCATGATGCCAACACTCTGGTCAACAGCACTGAGCCCACAGAGGGAACCGGGCCGGGCCGAGAGATGCAGGGTGTTCTCCTCCCCTGGGACAGCGTTGGAGGGTGAGAACTCCACCAACACCTGGCAGACACAGATACCATTACTCCAGGTATGGAAATACTGGACACCTTTCATAAAATGACAACAATGTTTGTGATGTACAGTCACTGGGGATATGCCAGACTCCTCCACACACACACACACACCTTGTTCCTGAAGCATTTCTCAGTGGGGAAGTTCATGCTGTGGGCGATGACAGTCTCACTGGGTAGCATACTGTACACCAGGAGCTGAACCACCGGCGCCATCTCTGGGACCACTGCCAACGTCAAGGTGACGTCACCCTCGGCTACTGCAACGCAAAGAGCAGGTCACTCATTAAGCACCTTCCAGAACGTTCAGAATCACTTCATGAAACTCACTCACCAGGACTGTCCTGCTGCACAGTAACATTGATGTGTCCATGCTGAACTATGACCCCTCTGGACAAGGCCTGGAGGGAAAGGAAACAGTTCTCAGCAACAGAGTGGAGACGTTGCAACCTGGACTCATGGGGTAGACGTAACACGGTTAACAAATCCACGACTCCCATTAGTAGGATACGTTAGCACCTATTCATTTGTGGATGCCCATCATCCATTTTATATCGGTTATGACTTCGCTAAATGTATTATTTATATATTACGAATTCCAATTTGTAACATGAGCAAGGTTGGGTTACAGTGGTTGATTAGGAGTATTGGTGTAGTTTAGGAACATCCTTCCTTTGAAAGTGTGGCTCGGGCCTGACATGATCCTGGTCAAAAGGAGTGCAAATAGGAAATATGGTGCTGTTTGAGGCACCATGGGTTTGCAGGTTGTTCCTGGTTCTACTCACCAGGTAGAGGACAGCCACAGAGCCCTTTGGGACAGTCTCCCCTACGATGGCATAGCGGATGGTGATGGACACCGCCTGCCCACACGCCAGTGGTTTCTCCACCTTCTGAATAGCCAGGGAGCTGGACGGTTTAATGTCAGGGGCAGCGGGCTGGATCAGCGAGAGTAGGTGTTGCCCTCTGTTGAAATAGGGGACCCTGTATCCTGGGTACTCCACTTGTGGGGTGTCGCTCACCTGGAAAGGAACAAAAGGAAGAGTCTAACTAAAGGCCCAATCCTAAATCAACCCCTAGAGCCCCTCCTATATACAACGGGGATCTGAGAGGATGACAGGAAGCAATATGGTAACAGATCCACCTTACTTCCACCTAGCCTGTTAGGGTCATGACCTCTGGGCATCGTTTCCCCAACTGTCCTGGGGACCCCAAGCGGTGCACGTTTTGGTTCCCCCGTCACAGGAATGTCATAATTCCTATGTGTGTTCATTAATTAAATGCACTCTGTTTAAGAATTTGTAAGATTGTTATTTGTATAAAATAGACAGGGACCAGTCTTATCAAAATTAGATGGACAGTATTTATTCTCAGAGCTCGCTGCCATGAAACCCCCAACAGTTTATATACAAAATATGACGTCATAGGTTATAAAATGTCTTTCCTCCTATGACCAGGACAGAACAGGTTCAACAGTTGATTCCAACCCACTAGCTCGCTCACTCCAGACACACTTATCCAGATTCACTTCTGGAATCTTCACCTTCATCCATCACTATTTAGAAGACAGTTCCAGATAATGGAGAACTCTACCTTATCTAAACATCCCAGAGCTAAGTTGAGTCGGTTCAACCACAGGTTAACGACCCTTTTTGCTTGCTTAAAAAGCCAATCCCTTCCTTATGAATTAACATTATTAATCAGATTAACTAATTAAACTTTATTATAGTTCTATTTAAGATGTAGATATTGTATAGGCCCAGAGACTGGCATCGATTATAAAGTCTCTCAAACCTAGAAGGAATCATACTCACTACGAGGTTAATATTCTCTTTGGGCAGACTGGTTGTGTTGACGGAGAACCTGGCAATACCACGACTGTCCGTGGTTAGGTTCTGTAGTCGTAGATATGAGGACCAGCCTTTCTCCTCGAACAGGTAGACTAACATGTCAGAGATGGGTGTGTTGTTATATCGAACAGCATTTATCTGAAGAAAAGGGGGGGGGGGGGGGGGGGTTGTATGAATGAAGTGACACCACATACTGGTAGTTCAGGAAGCAGGACAAACCAAGCATCCACAATGCAACAGGAACACCAGTTGGACTGACCTTGCCTTCGATAATTGATCCATGCTCATAGATTTGGGGCGTGTCAACAAATGTGAATTCTCCAATCACATAGGAGAGCTCTACATTTCTCTCCTCTGACAGTGTAATACCTGTCAAATTAAAACAAATATGGTTTTATTTCACAAAGCAGAAAGTGAATTGCAGTGCAGCTTCCACAGAACATTAAAACAGCATTATATAAAACCCTGCTGCAGCACCAACGGTCAAAAAGCTCTTACCAACGCAGAGTAACCCAAACTCAGTTCTGGGACCCCCCCCGGGTGCACCGTGTAGTTTCTTGCCCTGGCACTACAGCGGATTCTAATCACAACTACATTATGAGATGGTTATTCCAGTCAGCTGTGTAGCGCTCGGGCAAAAACCAAAACATGAACCCAGGGGGAACCCCAGGACAGTTAGGGAACCTGATCTAATGAAACAGCCAATAGTTACGTCGCCATCAGCTGAAGTGAAATGAAGGGTTTTGTATTGAGTCAACATGACGCATCTCATAATGATTGTGATGAGGACTTGCCTGTCCCCTCCTCCTGTACTTCTGCATGGAAACTAAACACGTCTCCCAGCAATTTCTCTCCTGCATTCTTTGTGAAAAGTGCCATGTTGAAGACATAAGAAGCACAGCCAGTATGGTCCATCTAGGAAAAGCAGGCAGAACCACAAAAACACATTTAAATCCCATTCAAAATGTCATAGGTTGGTAAAAACAGCACTACTCGTTTTAGGAAAGCAGACAGACCTCTATTGACTCTTTGTGGCATGGAGGTGTGTAATCAGGAACTCCTTGTGGATTTCGCTCATCAACTGTTATTGGTATCACTGCATTGTCCACCAAAGGTCGGCACAACTTCACCCCTGCTTTACCAGGTACAGGCTGCCCATACGTGTATCTGATTTCAATTCACAACAAGACAAGTGTCAACTTCCTGCATCCAGTTACCATATTAAAAACATAAGACCTAAAGGCTTGAAGTCAGGCGTTGAACACGGTCAATGAATCTGGACCTGTATTCATAGAGCCTCAGAACAGGATCAGTTTTAACTATAGATCATAATGAACGAGGTCACATGTCAAGGCTGGGACCTGATCCTAGAACAGCCATCCTAATCTGAGATGCTTTATGACCGAAGAACCAGCTGGTCACGTAAATGCCACTAACAAATCTCAGGGATCCTAGCAGCAGTTTAAGACTTGAGCAGTAGCACTATAGGTCTTCAATTAGCATGGGTCATTAATGCAGACCACATGCATATTTAAATAAGTGTATTTGAGTATCCTCAAATGCATAACAATTTCCAAGTGTATTATCAAATTAAGCTACAGTACTAGCAGAGGCTGCTGCCTACAGACTTGACATCATTGGAATACTAGTCACTAATAATGCTTACATACCTTGCATTACTCATCTCATATGTTTATACTGTATTCTATACCTCTGGCATTGATCATCTATATCGCTGCACCCTCAACATGAACCAAAACACGTGTTGTGACCAATACAATGTTATTTACTTGTATTTTCAAATCCTTCATTTGAAATGTGAAAGTAAACGTAACACTTCTAATAGCAGTTGAACCCAGGTCTGCCTTCGTGTAATGAGATAATTAATGACATGTAGTGGAGTTCCACATCACCTTGTAACTACAGTACATTGCAAATCACCAATAGTGTTTACTCACTCTGCACACACTTTCACTTCATACTCCTCTTGAACAACGCTGATCTTGTCAGTGAGGTTCATTTTGATCTCAAACTTGGGCAAAACTACAGATAAAAAGAACAGCAGTGAACTCCAGAACGTTCCGGGATTGTGATGCAACATCACCGAGCATGAAAGAGAAACTCAACCTACCATACTGTTCTACCTTGAAGTTGTGGTAGATTTTCTCTCCACCAATCCACACTACAATGGTATAGGATCCTACAGGGGCTTCAGAGTTCAGGGGGTGAGAAAGCTGCAGAATGTTGCCACTGGATGTAGTGTTGACCCACTGTCCAATCCGGTTGTGATTAACGTCCTGTTGGTTCATAGGAAGGGGCATGTTCAGCAGGACACAACGTTGTGGAAAGTTCACAACAGTATACAGGACAAGGAGTCAATTCTATCTGCAACAGTCATCTACTGAAGAGGGCCCAGATTACACACAACGCTGATTGGATGCATTTAGCCAACTTCTACAGTAGGTGGAAGTGAGGACCTAGCTAGCAGGGGGAGTCATAATGCTGCAGTCTTTACACTGACAGTCAACATAAAGTTACACCAACAAGGATCTTACCTCAAGTTCCACAATGTTGTACTGTGAAGGGCAAAGACAAGAGATGGGGTCAGGTTTCATTAAGAACTCCAATGCCAAAACAGAGCATCGCTGTCTACAGCTACTAGACAGGTGATTGGCTTGGTCACTTAACATACACATCACATGTAGCATTTGCAATTCAATCTCAGGAAAAGATGACCCCATACATTCCAATCTGACCTATATGAAAGGAAACCTCATGTCCTGGCTGGTTGATTGCTGTACATAATACCAGACTGCGTTGTCCATCACAGTATTGTGACACTTCTGCATCTTGGATTGAAATAGTAGAGACTGAACTAAAATACTATTTTCAAACGTATATTTTCAACTCACCAGCTGATTGACGGGGCTAAAATGGGTATCCAAGGTGACGACTCTAAAAAGCACTGTAAACAGCCAACGACAAGACAAACACAATGAGAATATTAGAAGCATAATTTCAGGCAACTTTCTCAATTCCAAGGATTCCCAGAAATACTGGTTGAGGATTCCCAGCCTGATTCCAGTGTACATATCCTGAGTGAACCCAGGGGGATTTACTGCATCTGCACTACATTCCTGAACAACGAGGCTCTTCAGATGTCTACCGTTTCCCTCTACAATCCTCATAATGCATGCCGTTAGAACAGAGAGGACGGGACCAGACTGGGGAAGAGCTTTGCCAGCAATGATGGGGTTCTTTTCTACACAATTATTGCCTGATGCATTTCAAACAATACTTCCTTCAGATTTCAGTCTGACAGGACTTCATTGTAAAACTGTTATAGCCTCAAATAAACAAAGGGAGCATGGTGGGGTCGTGGATAACTGTTGATGTCAAAATGGGGTCAGGGGCCCAAAAAGGTCAACGCCCCGGAGTAAACCATTACAGAACATTGGCCCGTTTCTTAGCAACCAGACTAAAGGTGTACCGGCTCTAACATTACCCGTTTGTCCTGGTTTGTAGATTGGTTTGTCCGTTTGGATGAACGTCATGGGGCTGTAGGGTTTGATCATGACCCTTCTCTCCTCTGTTGATAGGAATGTTTCTCCTCGAACCTCCACCATAAAGTTCTGCACTTTGTCGCTCTTCACACGAGGGGCCTGTCAGGGCCGGAAACAGGGCAACGTCGGTAAACGGACCGATAACATAGGACATTCAAATGTGGTGCCGTGTGGCCCAGTTGGTAAGAGCCACTAGCCACTTCAAGGTAGAGCGTTTAACTCCTGCAGGGATCCCATTATGCATTCAGCCTGCTGTAAGTTACATATATAAATGGTCTCAATAGTATATACTAGCATTCAATCAAAACCTGGTACAAATTGGAGCCCGAATCACAGGAAAGTTCTGGTAGGTCACCACTGACATTAACCATAAAATAAGCTGGCATTGCACAAAGAACCTAAGCGATGCATCAAAGCTGAGCAGTACAGTCCACTCTTAATGGAATGGTTCTGGAAGTCCACCAGTGCTGGGCTGACCTGAAACTGGACACAGCGGTGAAACTCTTGGTCAGAACTCTGGTGGAGAAGTCTCTTGTTCTGCCCGTCGGCCATCAGAGATACGGTCATGACCAGGGTCTCGTTGGGCTGCAGAAGGCTGGCACAAAGCTTGGCCTCTGAGCCTGCCTGGATCACTGCAGGAACGGCTACCATGTAAACCCTACAGAGAACACACCCGGCAACAGGAACATCAGTACATCTCTAAACACAAAGCCAGGTGAAATATACAGGGGGATAAAGACCTGCAGAAAGGGGAGATGAAAAATTGCTCTGACAAGAGAACGTTAAACCGGGACGAGAGAAGCAGGTCTGACCACTAAATTCTAACTGCAGATGGACTTACGGTCTTGGAGTCTCTTGACAGACACAAAGCCAGTGAATGCAGGCAAAGAGGATCCATCTCCAAACCTTAAGCCCAGGAAGAACCATGACTAAAGGAGAAAAATAAACCAACAAGTCTGTTATGACCCAGTATTCCTACTGCACAGTATACAGGTTGTGTGGGATCCAGATTGTCAATTGACTTCACCTATAAAAGGTTAGAGCTTCCACAGCAGGTCAGGAGATATAGGTTAAGGGTTGGCTAATAAAATACAAGTCTACAGAGAAGCAGGTGAGACCAAAATTGAATTTAAAATTCTTTCCTGGGCACTGCAAACCATGCACTCCATATCAGAAGCATCTACCCACTGACATACCACCAGACAGGGAGAAGCATCCCCAAACAGGCACCAACCTGGTCTCAGACCATTCCCTATCATTTTGTACGCAAAACCGAAAACCAAGTATGATATTACATTTTATATGTATTACAGTCGTGGATGTCCATCCATTTCATATGCTGTTAACAGACATCTTACAAATTCCAATTTGTTGTGGCCAACATGAACTAGGTAGCTAACATTATCTAGGCTAAACATTAGGAGTAAAGGTGGTTAGCATGTTGGCTAACCTTAACCCCTTTTACCTAAGTAGATGGTGCTTATTACCCAAAATGTTATACGTCAGTTTTACTACACCCACCCCTCCACCCTTTTGGTTATTGCCTTAAGTAGCTGTCAGTCTTCTGTAAAAATACCAAACGTAACATCTCATACAGATTCCAGCCTGGCAGATTTACTTTTACTATGTTACCTATAGTCCATGAGACCAGGCTGCAGACACGGGTCGGTAAAAAAGGCTCAATTGCATGTAGGTTAGTGTTTCTTCTAAACCGAGTTACAATATATCGGGCTAGAAACTGGGCGCCAAACACAGATTGCAAAAGTGTGTCTAGCGTGCACGAGGAGAAAGTATTATGTTGCTAAACCCTTTTGGATTGCATTTGGTATAGCCTGTAAAAGACCAGATACAAGTCATTTAAAAAAAAACGGTTGTTTTTGGGTATATGATTGCAACACAAGTTGCTATAGCACCTGTGCACTAGGCATACTCACCGCAGCGGGTTGTTTGTGGACTCGGTCGAAAGTAAACAACCCCCATCGGTCATGTCCCTATAAATATCCTTAGTTCCGGACTTTTTTCCCTTCTAATTACTAAGCGCTCGCACCTGCTGGATATTCAGGGAGTTCGATTAGACTGAACGGCCATTTCAAATGCTCGATCATATTGTCAACAAGGCAGCATGTTGATTACCTCAACTAGCCTGTGGACTCGGTACCGGTGCCCCTTGTATATAGCCTCGTTATTGTTATTCTTATTGTGTTACTTTTTATTTTAGTCTACTTGGTCAATATTTTCTTCTTCTTGAACTGCACTGTTGGTTAAGGGCTTGTAAGTAAGCATTTCACGGTAAAGTCTACACTTGTATTCGCGCATGTGACAAATAAAATGTGTGACAAAAAAAATTAGATTTGACCTACATCACTTTGTTTTGAGCTGGCTTTGAAAGGGGCACATGGCTCATGCTCCAGAGGCATCCCAGACACTCCTTCCACCGGGGTAACGCAGGACAGATAATTGAATCCCCTCCTATCACAGCCATTAAACTCTGTAACTGTTTTAAAGTCACCATTGGCCTCATGGTAAAATCCCCGAGCAGTTTCCTTCCTCTCTGGCAACTGAGTTGGGAAGGACGCCTGTATCTTTGTAGTGACTGGGTGTATCGACACACCATCCATAGTGTAATTGATAACTTCACCATGTTGAAAGAGATATTCAATATCTGCTTTTTATTTTAAACCATCTACCAACCCATCTGCTCTACTTTATGAGACATTGGAAAACCTTCCTAGTTTTTGTGGTTGAATCTGTGTTTGAAATTCACTGCTCGACTGAGGGACCTTCCAGATAATTCTATGTGTGGGGTACAGAGATGAGGTAGTCGTTACTGCACATGATGATGATGAGGTAGTCGTTACTGTCTTCTCTCCTACGCCCCCCCCCCCCCCTCCCCTCCCCTCCCCCCTCCAGACCAAGGTGAAGCACCTGAAGCAAACGTCAGTGATGCTCCAGAGGGAGTTTAGAGGTAACATCCTGTCACGAGAATTATGTTCTCAATGTTCATAAACCCAATTCAATGAAGTACTCAGCCTGAAGGCCAGAATTTGTAAGAAACTGGTTGAAATGAATCAGACGGAGGCCCAGCTACGATAGTCAGAAAGTTTATTTACGAGAGCGCTGGTCTGTTGTACAAAACAATTCATTTTATACTGGCTTCTCACTCACACACATTCACACTAACATTAGCACACAATGTTCTCCTACCCAGCTGACAAAGTTTAGGGGAATCCGTGACTTACTCCCCATCCTCCCTCAAGATAGGGAGACCCTGGGAAGTACTCTCGGTGGCCCCGACCAAGGTCGGCACCGAATCTTGCTCAGTCTGTTTTTAAGATACTATAATAGACAACCTACACACACGGATGTATACAGTATATCACAAAAGTGAGTACACCCCTCACATTTTTGTAAATATTTGAGTATATGTTTTCATGTGACAACACTGAAGAAATGACACTTTGCTACAATGTAAAGTAGTGAGTGTACAGCTTGTATAACAGTGTAAATTTGCTGTCCCCTCAAAATAACTCAACACACAGCCATTAATGTCTAAACAGTGGCAACAAAAGTGAGTGGGCCCAAAGTGTCAATATTTTGTGTGGCCACCATCACCATCAGTACTCACTTATTGGTACCACACACACCATTAGAATAATCTCATTATTCTAATCAATTTCATCATGACTAATCAATTTCATACAATCATATGGTTTCAGGGTGGAATATTCTAATCATTGACATGATCAAATAAATCCCATTATCACATCCCTAACACAGTGGAGGACCTGGTACGACTACCTGGAGTAGGACCCAAGATGGCTCCCCTGGCACCAGGTCTCTGGCAAAGGTAGGTATGGCTCATTTAGGACTACAAATCCCATATTCTAGTCTGCATGTTGTGATGTGGTCTGATCAGGTGCAGAGTGGTAGTTCTATTGGATTATATAGTGGGCGTCTCGTCATGGGATACTTTCATTCTATCTTTTGTTTTTATTGTGTGTGTGTGTCTATGTACACACACACACACACACGTCCACCGAATCTCCAACCGGCTGGGACGGACGAGAGGTGGGACCAAGAACCCAGAGGAGACACGCAAGGCCCTGGAAGACTGGTTACCAAGGTGACACCACCACTTCCTCTACCTCTGTCCCATCAGGTCACTCGTTAACCAGTGTCATGACGTTGCCCTCTTTGGGTACAGAGAGCACCTCTCTGCTCCTTCAACCAGGCTGCTGTGGTCAGCGAGGTCACAAATTCCTAGAGAAGACCCTGCCTCATGGTGTGGGAGAAAGATGTACATATAGGGAGAAACATAATACTGTAACACAGGAGAAAGATACACTTGGAGTGCATTTGTCATTCTGGTAAAATGCATTGTCTATTGTATAGGACAGGAGGCCAGAGTAAGGCCATGAGAGCATAGGACAGCTGGACATACCAAGGTCAGAGGGACATACAAAGGAGGGGGTCAGCCAAATGACCAACTGATGGACTATAGACATAGGCCATATATTTTTAGGACATGAAGATGCTGAAGGAATGTCAGAAGAGACACAGTCTACGAGTCCTAATAAGGACAGACATACCAAAGAACACACCAGGCTGAACGTAAGGGGGCCCATAGCATAAGATAGGCATGTATTATTTTTGGGACATGAAGAGGTCCTGTCACCATTATAACTTGACTGAAAGCAGATATGGGCGTTATCGAGCTGAACAAGCAGGATGCACAGATTGGGATATAATGGTGGCAGATGGACTGAGGGAAGTAACTTCATTTGCATGTGGGATGGACTCATATGTTGTATGTGTATGAATCAGAGCGAGTGCTCTGGAAAAGCGTGTGTTCCGCGGACCACTCCGGCTTGCTTTACGTTGTATTAAAAGCCTATATTGATTTCACAAGTTCTTACAAGTGTCATATTTGAACCGATTTTCTACGACAATGGCCACACAGTATAGAGACAGAGGGAAGTTTCATAGAGAACAAAGAAATTGCTTCCACCTCACAGAACTTGAGGTCCGAACAACATTTATGTTCCGGAGAAGGTATAAAAGATGGGTGAAGAATCCAGCTTCGAACTGGTCCGTCCGTTACATTTTGGGGAAGCTCATGGAAGACGGTGCGGCCACATTACCATAACGCTGTTTATATAATAGCCTCAGATATGAGGTTTACATCTAATTGTTGTATAAGATGAATGAGTGAGGATGATACTGTTTGTAAAATTGTGTCATGTGATTTTGGACTTTTTAATGAAGGAAACTCCCAATTCCCTTTTGAGTTGAACTAAATCAGAGGACCGCCCATGAGCCCAGTTAGGGTCAGGCCCTTTTCTGCAATTCCGAATAAAACCCCAATCTTGAGAAGTCCTCAATAGACCATGTTTTTCGCCATTACGAGAGGACAAAGGTTGCAGACCATTGCTGAATCTTTTAACCATACCACGTGGTTAAACTCTTAGACTATCGATACCGACAGAATAAGAACAAGTCTTTGATATTAATTACTAGTCTGCAGCTCGGAATTCGGTATCATTGAACGACAATCGCCATTCTACAAAACATGAATGAATGTCGCTCTGAACTATCCCCTCTAACCACGACCGACAATTCTACAAAATAAACAAACTTTTCAACAGCTATCAAGACGACACACTGAGCGCAAAAATATATATTGATTGCAATTGTTCCCGAATGAGTGAGCGTTCATGTGCAAAGGATTAGTATTTCAATTGTTATAATTATCAACTCTGTGGTGACTTCTCAGGTGACCCCCACATCCCCTTTTGTCTAACAAGCCGCCATTTTTCGAACCATTTTTACTTAGTAATGCATAAACAAACTAAGTTAATAAATGATTTAAGACAATTGATGTATGGATGACTCATAGTAAAGACTGGGTTCGTGCAGATAACCAACAATTTACGACATTTGGAATGAGACTAACGTGAGGTAAAGTAAATTATTCATTAATTCGAAGACTAATTGATCAGATAAAATATCTGAAAAGTTTAGGAAATTATAACTTTGTAATCTGAATATTTTCCTTGGTGCCCCAACTGCCTAGTTAGTTACATGATTAATCAGTTTAATCACATAATACTAATTAGAGAATCTTTGATAAAAACTAAGTCTTCAATTTTATGATAAAGACACGACACCAGTCACTGACCAATCAGATCCCTTACAGCAGGAAAGAGAAACATTTTGCCTTGTGATTTCTGTCCGACATGATTTTGATGAAGACTGCGATTGATGATCTTCCCAGACACAGGGATCTATGGAGTGAGATCAACTGGTTGGTGGGGTTTGGTCAACCTGTCAATCCTCGCAGCACAGCTGCCCCACCACCCATCAAGCCTCCCCAGCCAAGAAGCCTAAAGTTGGGTCCCCTCGCTCACCACTGCAGGGTCAAAGAGGAACCTCTGGCTACCACCCTCTCCCCTCCTCTGCTGCCCAGAAAGAGGAAGTCCAAGCCAAAACCTTCTCTACATGATACGACAGAAGGGGGTAGAATCCCTTTAGAGATGTAGGGACGTTGTCACATTTCTCTCTCCTTGCCACTTCCCTTGACTGATTTGAAATGAGCTGTACAATAAATAGGGTGGTAACTCCTACTAGCCCAGTGGTATTAACTTCTTTAGCGGGGACACCATTTTTGGACCAAATTTCTGTGGACCCCATTTATTTTGATGAGAAATTCTCACAACACCAAAGCTAATAAACCAACAAAGGTTCTCAATAAAATTATTTTTCAAATGATCTCAAACATGTATATTGTCCCAAACAATAACTGCCACTAATGTTTTGTTCCCAAAACAAAGCGACCTGACAAAAGGATAAATAAAAAAATTAACCAAGTCCGTTAAGAACCAATTCTTATTTACAGCCTAGGAACAGTGGGTTAACTGCCTTGTTCAGGGGCAGAACGACAGATCAGCTCAGGGATTCTATCTAGCAACCTTTCAGTTACTGGCCCAACACCCTAACCACTAGGCTACCTACAATACCACTGACATAATCCTTGCAGATATACCAGAGTGACTAAGATGTGTAGGGGTCAGAGGTCCATTTGGAATTAACAATGTGAGTAAAGCTCAGTGCCACAAGTGATGGAGTTCCCCCAGGAGACTACAGGGTGGTTTGGTGACCACTGCATTACTGGAGCCAACTGACTGTCAGATCTATTGTTGCGTACTGTCCAATCAAGAGGGCTCGTTTCAATCTTCTCTGAACCAAAACATCTGGTATTGTCATGGTAAGTACAGTAATGGTTTAGTTTGACAGCTCAGCAGGTACAGGAGACAACCCAGAACAGGTCTTTTCTTTCCCATTGTCAGGCCATAAACACGGCTTTTCAACGACTGTTTTCACAGCATGTTTGCATACGTTTCTTTCATAGAATTTAGTGAGTCGTTGTCAGTAGGGCTCTAGAGTATCTGTTGGGTCGTCAATTGTTCAGTTAATCTCATTGATTTGTGAGGTGTTTACCACCACATCTTGCCCTGCCCACACCATTCATCAGGAGATCACAGTAAGACGTTAATGTCATTTAGTGGTAATATGTCCTGACCCATTCCCTGATGAGAACTAAAAGAACAGGGCCTTCATAAATACAGGGGTCCATGTCCCAGACTGAGGAACAGAAGAGATGAGAACCCAACATCTACAACTTTGTACAGTTGGCGACCCTGATTAACAGCACAGATGGAAACTACACCTCCAGAGAGCTGCTCTGTTTACTGGACCCAATCACATTGCTTAATGTACCCCAGGATGAACACCACTGCCTCAATATTCACCTCACTGCTCAGAGACAACAGGCTCCAGAAAAGGGTTTTAATGAAACACTTTATTTCCAGATCCATAGTTTTACTTCAGCACTTGAAAGACGTCTCAAGGGTTGCAGGTGTGACATCAACGTCATCTTCTTCCATCTGTCGAGGAGCAAAGACATTTAATGAATCCTTTAGCAAACTGACCAACATTTAGATTAAAGGAAGACTGGCTCCCTAAATCATGTATAGTACACAATTCATCACCAATAACTCCAGATTTCAAGTAGCTCACCAGCTTGGAACCCCTAGTTGCAAGGGAAGACGTATTCTGTCTCAGCCTTGTCACCTGTAACCGTAAGACAGCTTCGTCTCAGTAAATGAAAACAACTTGACCAAATGTTCCTCAGAAGAGGGTAAAAATAACGTTTTGGGGAGGGTTAGTAGAGTAACTTACTTGGCTGGTAGTAGTCATAGATCTTGACCACTGCTGGCTTTAGATTCTGTACTGGGAACTCCTGTATGATGTCCAGGGTGATGTGGAAAGGAAGTAGTGATGTCAGCTGTTGGGAGAAAAACAAACAAACGGGTCATTAAATGATCAAAGCAGAAGTTACTGTACATCAAAATATATTATGTTTAAATGAAGCGCCATGTGAATGGTTTTCACCTCACCTCTGTCAAGTACATTAACACATGGTCATCTTTGATATCAACACGATCCACTTGACTTGAACCCCGCAGCTGTGAAGACAAGTCATTGATATTGCATGAACAAAGAACCGTCATCCTTAAACAAAGGGACACAGACGAGGCAAGACCTCCATGGATAAAGGTCCCAACAACTCACCCTCCCCAAAGAGTCTGGATCTGGAGAAAACCCAGAGAGCATTTTCAAATCCACTATAATCATATTGGTGGTGAGCTCCTTTCCATGATATCTGAGAAAGATGATTGACAGCTGATTTTTTTATCCATAAAGACCAGATAAGCATTCTGACTGATCCAAGCCGAGGTACCAACTAGAAGGTCAATATACACAGGTATAACAAAACTAATTCATTTGGGTCAAACCCATTCTGCAGGTCACACATTTACTAGAATTCATACAAATATGTCCTTCATTCTGACCGAGACTGGAGCTTCAGCGTGACTCTGGGTCTCAAAGACTTCCTGTTGCAGTCCACCTCTGGAGTCACCTGGATACTGAGCGTTGTTCTTCTGGTAGGACTAGGGACGTTGTAGCGGAGCACCACCTGGGATAGAGAAGAGGAAGTCAGGGAAACCATCCTGTCCGAATACAAACATTTTATGAGCCAGAAGAAACAGCTTCCCTGTACTGTGTATTAAAGGGCATCTTGCGCCACAGGACTGGAGGAGAGATGTGTTTTCACTGACCTGCACTGAGGCACAAGCACTGCCCTGCACTTCAACGCTGTACTTCCCTTCTGTGTCCTGCAGCGCCCTCTCCTGGTACAGAAGCTTGTTGTTTTGGTTCACATGGAAGAGGCACCGGTCCCCACTGGGAGACCTGACCGTCACTGTGCTGGCTCCTCCTCTACTGAACACCCTGGTGGAGTAGAGAGCCAGGGCCTGGAGGGCCACCACCGTGTCCTAGACATGCACACCACAGGACAATCAGTTCAAAATGAAAAGAGACCATTTTAAAAGGGTTGAATATTTCTCACATTGAACAGTTGCTAAAGTGACTAAATCCCAATTCCAGCCATTACGATGATGGTTTCTAGGCTCTATCAGTGGAAGGGAGCCTCACCAGGTTGGACATGAAGAACACATGCCCTGTGGTCTGATACGAGTCAATGTTTGTACTAGTGCACCATTTCAGACCACTGGTGTTTAGAAAGTATACCTGGGTGGAAGAGAAGCCTCCGTAGGCGTTCTGCTGCCTCACCAGCCACCTGACGATGCGGGAGGCGTAGCCCAGGTCAGAGGTCGACCGAGAAGAGGCACTGAGGGACGCCAGCAGAACGTAGGAGCTGATCTCCACCTCCAGGGAGGGCGAGGTCTCAGAGGAGGACTGGGACCAGTGCAGGAGACCCCCTGAGGGTTGAGGAGCACACACCAGAATAAGGACTAGCTTATTCATCCTAATACAGACTACACAATACAAAGTTCTGACCTCCCCAATTCATGTCCAAAACATTTTTTAGGAGCAAGAGTTTTTTTTTTCTTCTTAACAATAATTTAAAATTAATCATTTTATTGGGCCTCTCTGGAGTGCCAGATGGTCTGAGGGTTTGCACTTTTAGGAGTACTCCATTATCCAGGCATGCTCAATCAAGGCAAGACAGCGCTACCAGGATATAGCTCACCCTCTTGAAATGAGATGGTGTCGAGGTGCTGCAGAAGCCGGGCCCGTGTCTCCATGTCACCTGCCAGGGTGAAGGTGTAGGCCAGCAGAGCAGTAGCGTAGGTGTTGGACAAATCACTGGTGGAGTTCTTCAGGCAAGACAAGCTGTGGTCCACAACATGATCCTAGAGCACAGAATGACAGCAGCACATTAAAAGCCAGCCTGGTCCCAGATCAGTTTGGACTGGGTTCCATTCAACTTGCTGTTCTGGGGCCTCAGGCAGTTCAAATTGTTGATTAGGGAACACTTTTTGCTGAGGAACGGGATTGTTTTTCCTTGTACATTTTATTACGTTGCATTTGTAAAGGGTATAATTTCTGTACATGCAGAGGTCCCCTGCTAAAGAGGCATGGCACTCTAAAAATAAACACCAACATATCTGGGACCAGACTACAGCACATTTCCTTTCTCACTTTACAGAAGCATACAGAGCCTAATATCAGTAGTAACATACCTTAAGGGAACATTTTGACATTCGCCATGTGGTTAGTGAGAGTCCATATTGCAAATATACGGTCCCTTAATAGACGTCCGAAAACGTTTGTAAAATTCACGGACGGCGTCGGGCCGTGCGGCTGGGCCGGATCTACCGGGAAGTCAAACGAACTCAGACATTCGGTTTCCGTTTTATAAAATGTGTCATTTTTCCACTGTCCCGGTAAATCCCACAAGAGGGCATAAGCAATCATATTGCAAATGTACAAAACATCACGACGTGGCCTTCTCCTAAACTGAAAATATTTCGAAGCCAAAACTTGGTGAGCGTAGGTTTGGCATGATGGGCAGTTGGCCCCGAACAAGATGGCGTCTAGGCCTCAACGGTTGAGTTATGGCCATTTTTCTGGGAAAAAAGGTCCAAAATGAAAATAGAGCAATAATTTTTCCGCTTCACGTCAAAGTCAAGGAGCCTCTGGTGTCAATTAAAAAAAAGAACCAGCCATTTATCCATCGTCATTTAAGAGAAATCGTACATTTTTTTTTTTAAACAGTTACAGATCCAGTTGCAGGGTGTTCATGCGAATCTTTTTACAGTGTGCTGCGGAGCTCTGCGAGATTTGTGATTTTCTGAAATAACACTCACTAAACCCTCCGTAAATAACTCAGTTCTTAACATAAAGACTTTTTTTTAAAAACTCAGGATTCTGTAAAGGCATACCCCTATCAGGATAGGAGTTTATTTATAGCTTCCTCTGCCAACCGGACGTGCCTTAAATGGTGTCATAGTGGCTGTTTTGAAGGGTTAAAATGGTCAGATCTGTCCAAAACTTCATGTGTGATTAGGCAACCCCCATGAACTGTAAATCAGTCATGATTCCCATAAAATCATTCACACAGCTTGGCAGGAGGGACCCATTGGGGTGCGTAGAGACAGACAGTGCCTGCATTAGTTAACCTTGTTGGAACTTTTAAAGAACCGTCAGACCTAGAGTTCCGAAACCTGTTCTAGACCTCAGGTCGATAGAGCCACGTAACTCAGCACGCAATAGAAGGTTCTCGGAGCGAGAAACAGCCTCGTACATTTGCAATGACTTCAATTCATTTTGACCATCACGAAAATGACAACATTTAGAAATGTCCCAGAGTCGCAAGACTAGGTGCATTGCGACCGCCTCGGCCCATATAGACGGACCCCAACGTTTTGGTCCGATAGCTCACTCAAGGACCCCGTAGCAAGGCATGGAAAAAAGTGCATTTTCAGCACCAATTAGGGTCTTGCTCGGGCACCAAATGACCTAGCGAGCCAAAACTTGGGATTCGGGGTTGCCTCAGCTAGGCCTACACAACATCAGAACTGGACCCGCAGCTGGAACGTAACTACGTTTTTATTATGGTTTGAATAGAAGGTGTTGTGAATTTTGGGCCAGCTCTGTGGCTACTAAACGAGTTGGAAAAAGTGGGTTTGGTGTCAGAATGATATCTAATTGACAGTGACTTGCTGGTGACTATTGTCCATTTGCAATATGTTTAAACAGTGAGGTACCAGAATCACTGCCCAGCCATCCCGAGTTCATCATGCCAGTCAATTTCACATTCCTGCAGGATTTGAGCATGTCAAATTTCTTATGGCATTTGGCCCCCAAAAAAGTTACTTTTGACTATGAAATCACATTGCAAATGGACAAAACATATGCCTTATGCACAAGTAAAAAATATATATATTTTTTTTAAATGGCTAAAGTATGTTGATGAAGTTCTTATACATGTGTAATTGACACAAATCAAAAGAATTTCGAAAAACGGTCCAGAAAGCACTTTAAGGGGTTGCTAGGTTTTAGAATTTCTCACTTTTTCAAAATGTTGCTTTTTGATGTTGACTTGTTGCATTTGCAATATGAAAAACCACAGTGGAGCGCGCTCGCCACCTGTTGGATTTTCAAAGTGTTACACCTGGCATTTGCCATTTGCAATCAACTTTGAACGAAACGCCAAATTGAGTGGTATTAGACACCGTGTATATGGTTTGTCCATGCCAATGACTTCCCATTCATTTTTGTCCATTTCAGGGGGGTGTTCCCTTACAGATCTAAGCCCATTCTTTGTTATTTCATAGGCTACTGGCAGAGAAATGACTTCACTACGTCGTAGAAGCTGTAAATGACAGTTGATGCGAGACAGATTTCATACAGGAGGCTGAATGAGTTGCCTGTAATGACGGTGTGAGAAATGGTTCCATGGAGTGAAGCTACTTACCGTCACGGACATGTTGAGCTCCAGCATTGAAGCAGTGATGTAAGCCGTCAGTGTGACTTCATCCGTCACTCCACCCTAGAAAACAATGTCAAGACACCAACTGTATCTAGCCTGTTGAAATCAAACTACGGCCGGTCTGACGAAACAGACAACCAGTTTATTAGCAATATAAATACCTTAATTCTGTTGTTCAAGAGCTTCCCTAAAGTTCTGAAACAGCCACGTTGGCCTTGTTGACGTTCCAACCAAGTCTTGGATTGCTCCATCGTTGCCGGGTCAACATAGATGAAAGACTGGGCTTTGCCAAAGGATCTCAAGACAAAAGCAGTCAGCCTGAAGAAAGAAGTGGATTCATTTAAAAGCCCTAACATCGTATCGTCAAGCTCCAAGTCATGACATCACACGCGTCAGCTGTCCTATCCAGCGTCTCCATGCCAGAGATGCCATTTGATTGGTCAATACGTCATTGAAACTACCAGTAGGTGAAAAACAAGCCAAGTACTCACCAGGTGTTCCCCAAGCCTTGTCCAAACGTGCTGTACGCACCATCAGCATTCTTGTAGTTCAGCTGCCGTTGGTAACCTGCCGGTGGGTTTTTATCATCAACGGTGACCAAGCGCTTGTTCTATTCCCAGAGTTGTGCCCCAAACGGCTCCTTATATCTCAGGGCTCTCCAACCCTGTTCACGGAGAGCTACCCTCCAACCAAGTTGTAATTAACCCCCATTCAACCAGCTAATTATTAGAAGGGGAGCGAGATTAGGGTTGGAGTGAAAACCTACATACAGGACAGTAACAAGGTTGGAGAGTCCTGCCCTATGTAAGGAATAGGGTGCTATGAGACAGTGTCAATATTCTACCATCAAATGACTTCAGTAGAAAACCATGTGTTGGGTCAGTGATGTTAAAACATTGAGATCATCTGTCATGCAGCTCCGCTGTTACCATGACAGCAGGGTACACCGTGGAGAAACACTTTAAAATAGAAAACGAAATCCTCTAATTGGACAAATCCAGCCCGGTTTGTGGATTTGGCATCTAATCAAGACAGATTTGAAGGGACTCTCCTACCACTAGTGAGGAACTTGGTGGCCTTTTCTAGGATGGCTGGCGTGAGCTGCTCTGTGTTCCTCAGGTACTCCAGGATGTAGATATTGGGGGAGAGCAGGGCCATATTCTGCTCCCCACACCCATACGGCATCTGCAACAGTCCATCCAGGTTGTTGAGGGCCCGACCCAGGATGTCCCCTACAGAGAAACAAGGGACTTCTGTTACAGACTGTCCTCTTCTGCAAACAGCAGCATCGTCACTGGAGAAGGTTCGTCTTCCCACCACTACACAATGGTTTATTTTACCTAAAACCGAGAGGGAAATCCTAGCAGAGCCATCCACCACATTCTGGGGAAGTTGCAGTTCCACCTCCTCCGTCAGAGCTTCTCCTGTGGACACAAAGAGGAGCTGAATGAAGATGATCACGTCAACCACCGTGAACATTCAACGTTGATTCATTACTGACCAGTAGGACACAGCAACCAGTTGTAGGTGTGGCTCTTCTCTGTTCCCTCAGCCTGGAGGAGGAGAGGGATTCATTTCAGAGGCAGTTCCACTAGACAGTATCTGTGCTACCTAACGTTAGTTCTCCCACAGCGGTAGACTACATACCTTCACCAGCAGGCTCCGTGTGACTGTGTCAACGCGTCCTCTCTCCGGTACGTTCACAACCCCGTTGTCACACGCAGTCTGGGACCGGACAGCCGCCGCACTAACAGACACGTTCAAAACCCCTACACAGTACAGCGCAGGTTACACAACATCCAATACGGTGACAGTACACAACTCAGGTTGACATCCATTCTGCCGTTTGAACAGATGAAGACTAACCCAGGACAGAGGGGGCCAGTGTCCAACTGAAGGTCTTTCGTCCATTGGCACACAAGCACGAGGAGTCCTGGACATCACGCAAGGGTGTGAGAGTGTAGTCTGAGGAAAGAGCTGGAGTCACAGAAACCTGCCAAAGAGGAACACGGGGTAAGATAACGTGGTACGACACAAACAATACAACTCAAGAAACCATCCTGGTGCAGCGTCGTACCATGATGCACTTGGAGAGGTAGTTAAACACAGTGGCCTTCAGCTCAAAGTGCTCTCCCCGGATGACTGAGTAGGGCAGGGTGAGCTCCAGGAAGAAGGGCTGGAAGACCGTGAGCTCCACCAGAGGAGCCAGACCAAAGCCACTGGGGGCCAGGCAGAAGACCTCAGTCTCCCAGGTGGTGATGGTGTCTGGGACTGTCAGGGGGACATCTAAAGATCCAGACTCCCTGGAATACAGAGGTCAGAGTTCAAACAGAAAGCCACCACGTGTCTAATAGAGAAAGACTAATTTCAACACAGTTTGTTGTTACAAATGCATTTAAGCTTTATCTAACCAGGGACACCCATTGAGGTCAAAGGGTATTTCCTAAGAGGAAGCTGACCTACAGTTTACAGAGGTTCAGGTTCCTAATCTACACCACTACTGTTTGGATACGAGGCAAGAGCTAAGAGGGCTTTCACCAGAGGTCGGCCTCACTCTGCAGAGCACTTACCCAACTTCCACAAGGTCCCAAATCCATGTCTCAGGGAAGAATGTACGGACCGTCTGTATGGGTGGCGGAGGTGGAGCGGCAAGTCCACCAGCCACAGCCATTTCAAGTCTAGGACCTGCTGATCCAGGCCTAGCCATTAGGCTGTAAGCTACTACCAACACAAAATATGGCCATTAGTGTCAAGTTAAAAATAGACTGAATGCTGGGCTCAGTGTTTAGACCAGTTTAACCAGGCTTTGTTATTCTAGCAAAAGGTCATCCATAACCCAAGATTCATTAGACTTGGCAATGAGAATAAGGGTTGGTAAGGACATCTCACCATAGGAGCGATAGTACTGGTTCCCCTGGTAACTGAGGCAGGAACGTACTCTTATATCCAGGTTAGTCGCTAGCTTCAATCCCAGTGTCTAGAAATAGCAGAACCAATTTAGTAATAAGTCAGTTTGTCATTCTATTCATTTTAACACATTGTAACAGTATGGTGACTGATTCTTCCCAGAAAGAACAAAAAGAGGCTTCAAGTTGAGAAAACAGGGCAGAAATATTTACCTGAAAAACTGCATAAGGATCATTTGTCTGCTCAGACGGTCCATATGGGTGTGGTATTATGGATCTCCTTGGTCTAACGCGTAAACATGCTACTGGATCTTCAAGCTCGTAGGGAACATAGGTCGTCTCCTTGACCGGTAGCAAATTAAATATCTGGAAAGGGACAACAGGGAGGTGTGAAATGACCTTGTTCATTGGGGACCAAACAGAACAGACTGAAATGACTACTTGGGGAAACACTCCATTTTGTTGTCCGTTGCTAAACGTTTAGAAAGTTGTCCCATCAACAAGGAGGTGCTTTCCAGTTACTGAGAGGCAATAGAAAGTGGGCCTCAAGCCAGAGAATGAGTCCCATCACATTTGATAAAAGCTCCCAACAGTGAACAGATCCACTCCATGTCTGCTGTGGTCACTGGTTGTATTCCCAGCACCACCAAAACAGTAGGTATGTGGTAGGTGGTACCACTGTTGTTCACTTCAGTGAGCTGTGTTACCTTGTCAGCATCCAGCCTCTTCCCTGGCTCCATGATGCCAACACTCTGGTCAACAGCACCGAGGCCACAGAGGGAACCGGGCCGGGCCGAGAGATGCAGGGTGTTCTCCTCCCCTGGGACAGCGTTGGAGGGTGAGAACTCCACCAACACCTGGCAGACACAGATACCATTACTCCAGGTATGATTACAGTCTGCATGGAAATACTGGACACCTTTCATAAAATGACAACAATGTTTGTGATGTACAGTCACTGGGGATATGCCAGACTCCTCCACACACACACCTTGTTCCTGAAGCATTTCTCAGTGGGGAAGTTCATGCTGTGGGCGATGACAGTCTCACTGGGTAGCATACTGTACACCAGGAGCTGAACCACCGGCGCCATCTCTGGGACCACTGCCAACGTCAAGGTGACGTCACCCTCGGCTACTGCAACGCAAAGAGCAGGTCACTCATTAAGCACCTTCCAGAACGTTCAGAATCACTTCATGAAACTCACTCACCAGGACTGTCCTGCTGCACAGTAACATTGATGTGTCCATGCTGAACTATGACCCCTCTGGACAAGGCCTGGAGGGAAAGGAAACAGTTCTCAGCAACAGAGTGGAGACGTTTGTCACGAACCGGCTCAAAGCCCGTAACAAAGGGAGACAACGTGGAGATAAGGAGTAACAAAATATATATTTATTAACTAAAGCAACTAAGGAAAATATACAATGATGTGTGTAATCAGTAATCAGTATTGTAAGTGAGTTTTGCGTGCTTGAATGTGATAATGCAGGGTGTTGAAAGGTGCCAAAGCAAACAAACAAACGGCCACCAAGAACCACAACACAATCTACAAAGGTGTCTGCATGGAGAGAGTCTCTTCCGTGAATGTGGAAGAGGTCTATTTATCCTGGGAGACACCTGGCCCAGGTGTTTCCCATGAAGCTGACGACCCTCCCAACTCCGCCCACCGGCATCCTAATAAGGAAACAAGAACAAAGACCGAATACAGCAGACAGAGTGGGAGGGTCGTCACACGTTGCAACCTGGACTCATGGGGTAAACGTAACACGGTTAACAAATCCAGGACTCCCATTAGTAGGATACGTTAGCACCTATTCATTTGTGGATGCCCATCATCCATTTCATATAGGCTAAATTTTTTGTTTATACATTACAAATTCCAATTTGTAACACGAGCAAGGTTGGGTTACAGTGGTTGATTAGGAGTATTGGTGTAGTTTAGGAACATCCTTCCTTTGAAAGTGTCTTGGGAAATGTCTGACATGATCCTGGTCAAAAGGAGTGCAAATAGGAAATATGGTGCTGTTTGAGAGGCACCATGGGTTTGCAGGTTGTTCCTGGTTCTACTCACCAGGTAGAGGACAGCCACAGAGCCCTTTGGGACAGTCTCCCCTACGATGGCATAGCGGATGGTGATGGACACCGCCTGCCCACACGCCAGTGGTGTCTCCACCTTCTGAATAGCCAGGGAGCTGGACGGTTTAATGTCAGGGGCAGCGGGCTGGATCAGCGAGAGTAGGTGTTGCCCTCTGTTGAAATAGGGGACCCTGTATCCTGGGTACTCCACTTGTGGGGTGTCGCTCACCTGAAAGGAACAAAAGGAATAGTAACTAAAGGCCCAATCCTAAATCAACCCCTAGAGCCCGTCCTATATACAGTGGGGATCTGAGAGGATGACAGGAAGCAATATGGTAACAGATCCACTTTACTTCCACCTAGCCTGTTAGGGTCATGACCTCTGGGAATCGTTTCCCCAACTGTCCTGGGGACCCCAAGCGGTGCACGTTTTGGTTCCCCCGTCACAGGAATGTCAATTCCTATGTGTTCATTAATTAAATGCACTCCGTTTAAGAATGTGTAAGATTCTTATTTGTATAAAATAGACAGGGACCAGTCTTATCAAAATTAGATGACAGTATTTATTCTCGGAGCTCGCTGCCATGAAACCACCAACAGTTTATATACAAAATATGACATCATAGGTTATAAAATGTCTTTCCTCCTATGACCAGGACAGAACAGGTTCAAAAGTTGATTCCAACCCACTAGCTCGCTCACTCCAGACACTTATCCAGATTCACTTCTGGAATCTTCACCTTCATCCATCACTATTTAGAAGACAGTTCCAGATAATGGAGAACTGTACCTTATCTAAACATCCCAGAGCTAAGTTGAGTCGGTTCAACCATAGGTTAACAACCCTTTTTGCCTGCTTAAAGACCCACAATCCCTTCCTTATGAATTAACATTATTAATCAGATATAATAAAGTTTAATTAGTTATAGTTCTATTTAAGATGTAGATATTGTATAGGCCCAGAGACTGGCATCGATTATAAAGTCTCTCAAACCTGGAAGGAATCATACTTACTACGAGGTTAATATTCTCTTTGGGCAGACTGGTTGTGTTAACGGAGAACCTGGCAATACCACGACTGTCCGTGGTTAGGTTCTGTAGTCGTAGATATGAGGACCAGCCTTTCTCCTCGAACAGGTAGACTAACATGTCAGAGATGGGTGTGTTGTTAAATCGAACAGCATTTATCTGAAGAAAAGGGGGGGTTGTACGAATGAAGTGACACCACATACTGGTAGTTCAGGAAGCAGGACAAACCAAGCATCCACAATGCAACAGGAACAACATTTGGACTGACCTTGCCTTCGATAATTGATCCATGCTCATAGATTTGGGGCGTGTCAACAAATGTGAATTCTCCAATCACATAGGAGAGCTCTACATTTCTCTCCTCTGACAGTGTAATACCTGTCAAATGAAAACAAATATGGTATATTTCACAACGCAGAAAGTGAATTGCAGTGCAGCTTCCACAGAACATTAAAACAGCATTATATAAAACCCTGCTGCAGCACCAACGGACAAAAAGCTCTTTCTTACCAACCTTGAGCCAACGCAGAGTAACCCAAACTCAGTTCTGGGACCCCCCCCCCCCCCCGGGTGCACCGTGTAGTTTCTTGCCCTGGCACTACAGCTGATTCAAATCACAACTACATTATGAGATGGTTATTCCAGTCAGCTGTGTAGCGCTCGGGCAAAAACCAAAACATGAACCCAGGGGAAACCCCAGGACAGTTAGGGAACCTGATCTAATGAAACAGCCAACAGTTACGTCGCCATCAGCTGAAGTGAAATGAAGGGTTTTGTATTGAGTCAACATGATGCATCTCATAATGATTGTGATGAGGACTTGCCTGTCCCCTCCTCCTGTACTTCTGCATGGAAACTAAACACGTCTCCCAGCAATTTCTCTCCTGCGTTCTTTGTGAAAAGTGCCATGTTGAAGACATAAGAAGCACAGCCAGTATGGTCCATCTAGGAAAAGCAGGCAGAACCACAAAAACACATTTAAATCCCATTCAAAATGTCATATGTTGGTAAAAACAGCACTACTCGTTTTAGGAAAGCAGACAGACCTCTATTGACTCTTTGTGGCATGGAGGTGTGTAATCAGGAACTCCTTGTGGATTTCGCTCATCAACTGTTATTGGTATCACTGCATTGTCCACCAAAGGTCGGCACAACTTCACCCCTGCTTTACCAGGTACAGGCTGCCCATACGTGTATCTGATTTCAATTCACAACAAGACAAGTGTCAACTTCCTGCATCCAGTTACCATATTAAAAACACAAGACCTAAAGGCTTGAAGTCAGGCGTTGAACACGGTCAATGAATCTGGACCTGTATTCATAGAGCCTCAGAACGGGATCAGTTTTAACTATAGATCATAATGAACGAGGTCACATGTCAAGGCTGGGACCTGATCCTAGAACAGCCATCCTAATCTGAGATGCTTTATGACCGAAGAACCAGCTGGTCACGTAAATGCCACTAACAAATCTCAGGGATCCTAGCAGCAGTTGAAGACTTGAGCAGTAGCACTATAGGTCTTCAATTAGCATGGGCCATTAATGCAGACCACATGCATATTTAAGGACTTCTATATTTAAATAAGTGTATTAGAGTATCCACGAATGCATAACAATTTCCAAGTGTATTATCAAATGAAGCTACAGTACTAGCAGAGGCTGCTGCCTACAGACTTGACATCATTGGAATAGTAGTCACTAATAATGCTTACATACCTTGCATTACTCATCTCATATGTTTATACTGTATTCTATACCTCTGACATTGATCATCTATATCGCTGCACCCTCAACATGAACCAAACACGTGTTGTGACCAATACAATGTTATTTACTTGTATTTTCAAATCCTTCATTTGAAATGTGAAAGTTAATGTAATACTTCTAATAGTAGTTGAACCCAGGTCTGCCTTCGCGTAATGAGATAATTAATGACATGTAGTGGAGTTCCACATCACCTTGTAACTACAGTACATTGCAAATCACCAATAGTGTTTACTCACTCTGCACACACTTTCACTTCATACTCCTCTTGAACAACGCTGATCTTGTCAGTGAGGTTCATGTTGATCTCAAACTTGGGCAAAACTACAGATCGAAAGAACAGCAGTGAACTCCAGAACGTTCCGGGATTGTGATGCAACATCACCGAGCATGAAAGAGAAACTCAACCTACCATACTGTTCTACCTTGAAGTTGTGGTAGATTTTCTCTCCACCAATCCACACTACAATGGTATAGGATCCTACAGGGGCTTCAGAGTTCAGGGGGTGAGAAAGCTGCAGAATGTTGCCACTGGATGTAGTGTTGACCCACTGTCCAATCCGGTTGTGATTAACGTCCTGTTGGTTCATAGGAAGGGGCATGTTCAGCAGGACACAACGTTGTGGAAAGTTCACAACAGTATACAGGACAAGGAGTCAGTTCTATCTGCAACATTCATCTACTGAAGAGGGCCCAGATTACACACACAACACTGATTGGAAGTATTTAGCTAACTTGTACAGTAGGTGGATATGAGGATCTAGCTAGCAGGGGGAGTCATAATGCTGCAGTCTTTACACTGACAGTCAACATAAAGTTACACCAACAAGGATCTTACCTCAAGTTCCACAATGTTGTACTGTGAAGGGTAAAGACAAGAGATGGGGTCATGTTTCATTAAGAACTCCAAAACAGAGCATAGCTGTCTACAGCTACTAGACAGCTGATTGGCTTGGTCACTTAACATACACATCACATGTAGCATTTGCAATTCAATCTCAGGAAAATATGACCCCATACATTCCAATCTGACCTATATGAATGGAAGCCTCATGTCCTGGCTGGTTGATTGCTGTACATAATACCAGACTGCTATGTCCATCACAGTATTGTGACACTTCTGCATCTTGGATTGAAATAGTAGAGACTGAACTAAAATACTATTGTCAAACGTATATTTTCAACTCACCAGCTGATTGACGGGGCTAAAATGGGTATCCAAGGTGACGACTCTAAAAAGCACTGTAAACAGCCAACGACAAGACAAACACAATGAGAATATTAGAAGCATAATTTCAGGCAACTTTCTCAATTCCAAGGATTCCCAGAAATACTGGTTGAGGATTCCCAGCCTGATTCCAGTGTACATATCCTGAGTGAACCCACGGGGATTTACTGCATCTGCATTCCTGAACAACGAGGCTCTTCAGATGTCTACCGTTTCCCCTCTACAATCCTCATAATGCATGCCGTTAGAACAGAGTGGACGGGACCAGACTGGGGAAGAGCTTTGCCAGCAATGATGGGGTTCTTTTCTACACAATTATTGCCTGATGCATTTCAAACAATACTTCCTTCAGATTTCAGTCTGACAGGACTTCATTGTAAAACTGTTATAGCCTCAAATAAACAAAGGGAGCATGGTGGGGTCGTGGATAACTGTTGATGTCAAAATGGGGTCAGGGGCCCAAAAAGGTCAACGCCCCGGAGTAAACCATTACAGAACATTGGCCCGTTTCTTAATAACCAGACTAAAGGTGTACCGGCTCTAACATTACCCGTTTGTCCTGGTTTGTAGATTGGTTTGTCCGTTTGGATGAACGTCATGGGGCTGTAGGGTTTGATCATGACCCTTCTCTCCTCTGTTGATAGAAATGTTTCTCCTCGAACCTCCACCTTAAAGTTCTGCACTTTGTCGCTATTCACACGAGGGGCCTGTCAGGGACGGAAACAGGGCAACACCGGTGAACAAACGGACCGATAACATAGGACATTCAAATGTGGTGCCGTGTGGCCCAGTTGGTAAGAGCCACTAGCCACTTCGAGGTAGAGCGTTTAACTACTGCAGGGATCCCATTATGCATTCAGCCTACTGTAAGTTACAGACAGTGGGGCAAAGAAGTATTTATAGTCAGCCACCAATTGTGCAAGTTCTCCCACTTAAAAAGGAGAGGCCTGTAATTTATCATAGGTACACTTCAACTATGACAGACAAAATGAGAATTTATTTTCTCCAGAAAAATCACATTGTAGGATTTGTAATGTTTGAACTTGTTATCAGTATAAAAGACACCTGTCCACAACCTCAAACTCCACTATGGCCAAGACCAAAGAGCTGTCAAAGGACACCAGAAACAAAATTGTAGACCTGCACCAGGCTGGGAAGACTGAATCTGCAATAGGTAAGCAGCTTGGTTTGAAGAAATCAACTGTGGGAGCAATTATTAGGAAATGGAAGACATACAAGACCACTGATAATCTCCCTCGATCTGGGGCTCCATGCAAGATCTCACTAGAGAGCATTTGGATGATCCAGAAGAAGATTGCGAGAATGTCATCTGACCATATGACACCAAAATATATATTTTTGGTAAAAACTCAACTTGTCATGTTTGGAGGACAAAGAATGCTGAGTTGCATCCAAACCTACTGTGAAGCATGGGGGTGGAAACATCACGCGTTGGGGCTGTTTTTCTGCAAAGGGACCAGGACGACTGATCCGTGTAAAGGAAAGAATGAATGAGGCCATGTATCGTGAGATTGAGTGAAAACCTCCTTCCATCAGCAAGGGCATTGAAGATGAAACGTGGCTGGGTCCTTCAGCATGACAATGATCCCAAACACACCGCCCGGGCAACGAAGGAGTGGCTTCGCAAGAAACATTTCAAGGTCCTGGAGTGGCCTAGCCAGTCTCCAGATCTCAACCCCATAGAAAATCTTGAGGGAGTTGAAAGTCCGTGTTGCCCAGCAACATCACTGCTCTAGAGGAGATCTGCATGGAGGAATGGGCCAAAATACCAGCAACAGTGTCTGAAAACCTTGTGAAGACTTACAGAAAACATTTGACCTCTGTCATTACCAACAAAGGGTATATAACAAAGTATTGAGATAAGTATTTGGTCAACCATAATTTGCAAATAAATGCATTAAAAATCCTACAATGTGATTCTTTCCTCATTTTGTTTGTCATAGTTGAAGTGTACCTATGATGAAAATTACAGGCCTCTCATCTTTTTAAGTGGGAGAACTTGCACAATTGGTGGCTGACTAAATACTTTTTTGCACCACTGTATATAACTTGTCTCAATAGTATATACTAGCATTAAAGCAAAAACTGGTACAAATTGGAGCCCGAATCACAGGAAAGTTCTGGTACGCCACCACTGACATTAACCATAAAATAAGCTGCCATTGCACAAAGAACCTAAGCGATGCATCAAAGCTGAGCAGTACAGTCCACTCTTAATGGAATGGTTCTGGAAGTCCACCAGTGCTGGGCTGACCTGAAACTGGACACAGCGGTGAAACTCTTGGTCAGAACTCTGGTGGAGAAGTCTCTTGTTCTGCCCGTCGGCCATCAGAGATACGGTCATGACCAGGGTCTCGTTGGGCTGCAGAAGGCTGGCACAAAGCTTGGCCTCTGAGCCTGCCTGGATCACTGCAGGAACGGCTACCATGTAAACCCTACAGAGAACACACCCGGCAACAGGAACATCAGTACATCTCTAAACCCAGAGCCAGGTGAAATATACAGGGGGATAAAGATCTGCAGAAAGGGGAGATGAAAAATTGCTCCGACAAGAGAACGTTAAACCGAGACGAGAGAAGCAAGTCTGATCACTAAATTCTAACTGCAGATGGACTTACGGTCTTGGAGTCTCTTGACAGACACAAAGCCAGTGAATGCAGGCAAAGAGGATCCATCTCCAAACCTGAAGCCCAGGAAGAACCATGACTAAAGGAGAAAAATAAACCACCAAGTCTGTTATGACCCAGTATTCCTACTGCACTGTATATAGGTTGTGTGGGATCCAGATTGTCAATTGACTTCACCTATAAAAGGTTAGAACTTCCACAGCAGGTTAGGAGATATAGGTTAAGGGTTGGCTAATAAAATACAATTCTACAGAGAAGCAGGTGAGACCAAAATTGAATTTAAAATTCTTTCCTGGGCACTGCAAACCATGCACTCCATATCAGAAGCATCTACCCACTGACATACCACCAGACAGGGAGAAGCTTCCCCAAACAGGCACCAACCTGGTCTCAGACCATTTCCTACCATTTTGTACGCAAAACCGAAAACCAAGTATGATATATGACATTTTATATGTATTACAGTCGTGGATGTCCATCCATTTCATATGATGTTAAAAACAGACATCTTACAAATTCCAATTTGTTGTGGCCAACATGAACTAGGTAGCTAACATTATCCAGGCTAAACATTAGGAGTAAAGGTGGTTAGCATGTTGGCTAACCTTAACCCTTTTAGCTAAGTAGTTCCAAAGTAGATGAAGTTGCTTATTACCCAAAATGCTATACGTCAGTTTTACTACACCCACCCCTCCACCCTTTTGGTTATTGCCTGAAGTAGCTGTCAGTCTTCTGTAAAAATACCAAACGTAACATCTCATACAGATTCCAGCCTGGCAGATTTACTTTTACTATGTTACGTATAGTCCATGAGACCAGGCTGCAGACACGGGTCGGTAAAAAAGGCTCAATTGCATGTAGGTTAGTGTTTCTTCTAAACCGAGTTACAATATATCGGGCTAGAAACTGGGCGCCAAACACAGATTGCAAAAGTGCGTCTAGCGTGCACGAGGAGAAAGTATTATGTTGCTAAACCCTTTTGGATTGCATTTGGTATAGCCTGTAAAAGACCAGATACAAGTAATTTTTAAAAAAAACTGTTGTTTTTGGGTATATGATTGCAACACAAGTTGCTATAGCACCTGTGCACTAGGCATACTCACCGCAGCGGGTTGTTTGTGGACTCGGTCGAAAGTAAACAACCCCCGTCGGTCATGTCCCTATAAATATCCTTAGTTCCGGACTTTTTTCCCTTCTAATTACTAAGCGCTCGCACCTGCTGGATATTCAGGGAGTTCGATTAGACTGAACGGCCATTTCAAATGCTCGATCATATTGTCAACAAGGCAGCATGTTGATTACCTCAACTAGCCTGTGGACTCGGTACCGGTGCCCCTTGTATATAGCCTCGTTATTGTTATTCTTATTGTGTTACTTTTTATTTTAGTCTACTTGGTCAATATTTTCTACTTCTTGAACTGCACTGTTGGTTAAGGGCTTGTAAGTAAGCATTTCACGGTAAAGTCTACACTTGTATTCGCGCATGTGACAAATAAAATGTGTGACAAAAAAAATTAGATTTGACCTACATCACTTTGTTTTGAGCTGGCTTTGAAAGGGGCACCTGGCTCATGCTCCAGAGGCATCCCAGACACTCCTTCCACCGGGGTAACGCAGGACAGATAATTGAATCCCCTCCTATCACAGCCATTAAACTCTGTAACTGTTTTAAAGTCACCATTGGCCTCATGGTAAAATCCCTGAGCAGTTTCCTTCCTCTTTGGCAACTGAGTTGGGAAGGACGCCTGTATCTTTGTAGTGACTGGGTGTATCGACACACCATCCATAGTGTAATTGATAACTTCACCATGTTGAAAGAGATATTCAATATCTGCTTTTTATTTTAAACCATCTACCAACCCATCTGCTCTACTTTATGAGACATTGGAAAACCTTCCTAGTTTTTGTGGTTGAATCTGTGTTTGAAATTCACTGCTCGACTGAGGGACCTTACAGATAATTCTGTGTGTGGGGTACAGAGATGAGGTAGTCGTTACTGCACATGATGATGATGAGGTAGTCGTTACTGTCTTCTCTCCTACGCCCCCCCCCCCCCCCCCCCCCCCCTCCCTCCAGACCAAGGTGAAGCACCTGAAGCAAACGTCAGTGATGCTCCAGAGGGAGTTTAGAGGTAACATCCTGTCACGAGAATTATGTTCTCAATGTTCATAAACCCAATTCAATGAAGTACTCAGCCTGAAGGCCAGAATTTGTAAGAAACTGGTTGAAATGAATCAGACGGAGGCCCAGCTACGATAGTCAGAAAGTTTATTTACGAGAGCGCTGGTCTGTTGTACAAAACAATTCATTTTATACTGGCTTCTCACTCACACACATTCACACTAACATTAGCACACAATGTTCTCCTACCCAGCTGACAAAGTTTAGGGGAATCCGTGACTTACTCCCCATCCTCCCTCAAGATAGGGAGACCCTGGGAAGTACTCTCGGTGGCCCCGACCAAGGTCGGCACCGAATCTTGCTCAGTCTGTTTTTAAGATACTATAATAGACAACCTACACACACGGATGTATACAATATATCACAAAAGTGAGTACACCCCTCACATTTTTGTAAATATTTGAGTATATGTTTTCATGTGACAACACTGAAGAAATGACACTTTGCTACAATGTAAAGTAGTGAGTGTACAGCTTGTATAACAGTGTACATTTGCTGTCCCCTCAAAATAACTCAACACACAGCCATTAATGTCTAAACAGTGGCAACAAAAGTGAGTGGGCCCAAAGTGTCAATATTTTGTGTGGCCACCATCACCATCAGTACTCACTTATTGGTACCACACACACCATTAGAATAATCTCATTATTCTAATCAATTTCATCATGACTAATCAATTTCATACAATCATATGGTTTCAGGGTGGAATATTCTAATCATTGACATGATCAAATAAATCCCCATTATCACATCCCTAACACAGTGGAGGACCTGGTACGACTACCTGGAGTAGGACCCAAGATGGCTCCCCTGGCACCAGGTCTCTGGCAAAGGTAGGTATGGCTCATTTAGGACTACAAATCCCATATTCTAGTCTGCATGTTGTGATGTGGTCTGATCAGGTGCAGAGTGGTAGTTCTATTGGATTATATAGTGGGCGTCTCGTCATGGGATACTTTCATTCTATCTTTTGTTTTTATTGTGTGTGTGTGTCTGTGTACACACACACACACACACACGTCCACCGAATCTCCAACCGGCTGGGACGGACGAGAGGTGGGACCAAGAACCCAGAGGAGACACGCAAGGCCCTGGAAGACTGGTTACCAAGGTGACACCACCACTTCCTCTACCTCTGTCCCATCAGGTCACTCGTTAACCAGTGTCATGACGTTGCCCTCTTTGGGTACAGAGAGCACCATCCCCCTCTCTGCTCCTTCAACCAGGCTGCTGTGGTCAGCGAGGTCGCAAATTCCTAGAGAAGACCCTGCCTCATGGTGTGGGAGAAAGATGTACATGTCAATGTCAGAAGAGACACAGTCTACGAGTCCTAATAAGGACAGACATACCAAAGAACACACCAGGCTGAACGTAAGGGGGCCCATAGCATAAGATAGGCATGTATTATTTTTGGGACATGAAGAGGTCCTGTCACCATTATAACTTGACTGAAAGCAGATATGGGCGTTATCGAGCTGAACAAGCAGGATGCACAGATTGGGATATAATGGTGGCAGATGGACTGAGGGAAGTAACTTCATTTGCATGTGGGATGGACTCATATGTTGTATGTGTATAAATCAGAGCGAGTGCTCTGGAAAAGCGTGTGTTCCGCGGATCACTCCGGCTTGCTTTACGTTGTATTAAAAGCCTATATTGATTTCACAAGTTCTTGCAAGTGTCATATTTGAACCGATTTTCTACGACAATGGCCACACAGTATAGAGACAGAGGGAAGTTTCATAGAGAACAAAGGAATTTCTTCCACCTCACAGAACTTGAGGTCCGAACAACATTTATGTTCCGGAGAAGGTATAAAAGATGGGTGAAGAATCCAGCTTTGAACTGGTCCGTCCGTTACATTTTGGTGAAGCTCATGGAAGACGGTGCGGCCACATTACCATAACGCTGTTTATATAATAGCCTCAGATATGAGGTTCACCTCTAATTGTTGTATAAGATGAATGAGTGAGGATGATACTGTTTGTAAAATTGTGTAATGTGATTTTGGACTTTTTAATGAAGGAAACTCCCAATTCCCTTTTGAGTTGAACTAAATCAGAGGACCGCCCATGAGCCCAGTTAGGGTCAGGCCCTTTTCTGCAATTCCGAATAAAACCCCAATCTTGAGAAGTCCTCAATAGACCATGTTTTTCTCCATTACGAGAGGACAAAGGTTGCAGACCATTGCTGAATCTTTTAACCATACCACGTGGTTAAACTCTTAGACTATCGATACCGACAGAATAAGAACAAGTCTTTGATATTAATTACTAGTCTGCAGCTCGGAATTCGGTATCATTGAACGACAACCGCCATTCTACAAAACATGAATGAATGTCGCTCTGAACTATCCCCTCTAACCACGACCGACAATTCTACAAAATAAACAAACTTTTCAACAGCTATCAAGACGACACACTGAGCGCAAAAATATATATTGATTGCAATTGTTCCCGAATGAGTGAGCGTTCATGTGCAAAGGATTAGTATTTCAATTGTTATAATTATCAACTGTGGTGACTTCTCAGGTGACCCCCACATCCCCTTTTGTCTAACAAGCCGCCATTTTTCGAACCATTTTTACTTAGTAATGCACAGAAATGCATAAACAAACTAAGTTAATAAATGATTTAAGACAATTGATGTATGGATGACTCATAGTAAAGACTGGGTTCGTGCAGATAACCAACAATTTACGACATTTGGAATGAGACTAACGTGAGGTAAAGTAAATTATTCATTAATTCGAAGACTAATTGATCAGATAAAATATCTGAAAAGTTTAGGAAATTATAACTTTGTAATCTGAATATTTTCCTTGGTGCCCCGACTGCCTAGTTAGTTACATGATTCATCAGTTTAATCACGTAATACTAATTAGAGAATCTTTGATAAAAACTAAGTCTTCAATTTTATGATAAAGACACGACACCAGTCACTGACCAATCAGATCCCTTACAGCAGGAAAGAGAAACATTTTGCCTTGTGATTTCTGTCCGACATGATTTTGATGAAGACTGCGATTGATGATCTTCCCAGACACAGGGATCTATGGAGTGAGATCAACTGGTTGCTGGTGGGGTTTGGTCAACCTGTCAATCCTCGCAGCACAGCTGCCCCACCACCCATCAAGCCTCCCCAGCCAAGAAGCCTAAAGTTGGGTCCCCTCGCTCACCACTGCAGGGTCAAAGAGGAACCTCTGGCTACCACCCTCTCCCCTCCTGCCCAGAAAGAGGAAGTCCAAGCCAAAACCTTCTCTACATGATACGACAGAAGGGGGTAGAATCCCTTTAGAGATGTAGGGACGTTGGCACATTTCTCTCTCCTTGCCACTTCCCTTGACTGATTTGAAATGAGCTGTACAATAAATATGGTGGTAACTCCTACTAGCCCAGTGGTATTAACTTCTTTAGCGGGGACACCATTTTTGGACCAAATTTCTGTGGACCCCATTTATTTTGATGAGAAATTCTCACAACACCAAAGCTAATAAACCAACAAAGGTTCTCAATAAAATTATTTTTCAAATGATCTCAAACATGTATATTGTCCCAAACAATAACTGCCACTAATGTTTTGTTCCCAAAACAAAGCGACCTGACAAAAGGATAAATAAAAAATTAACCAAGTCCGTTAAGAACCAATTCTTATTTACAGCCTAGGAACAGTGGGTTAACTGCCTTGTTCAGGGGCAGAACGACAGATCAGCTCAGGGATTCTATCTAGCAACCTTTCAGTTACTGGCCCAACACCCTAACCACTAGGCTACCTACAATACCACTGACATAATCCTTGCAGATATACCAGAGTGACTAAGATGTGTAGGGGTCAGAGGTCCATTTGGAATTAACAATGTGAGTAAAGCTCAGTGCCACAAGTGATGGAGTTCCCCCAGGAGACTACAGGGTGGTTTGGTGACCACTGCATTACTGGAGCCAACTGACTGTCAGATCTATTGTTGCGTACTGTCCAATCAAGAGGGCTCGTTTCAATCTTCTCTGAACCAAAACATCTGGTATTGTCATGGTAAGTACAGTAATGGTTTAGTTTGACAGCTCAGCAGGTACAGGAGACAACCCAGAACAGGTCTTTTCTTTCCCATTGTCAGGCCATAAACACGGCTTTTCAACTACTGTTTTCACAGCATGTTTGCATACGTTTCTTTCATAGAATTTAGTGAGTCGTTGTCAGTAGGGCTCTAGAGTATCTGTTGGGTCGTCAATTGTTCAGTTAATCTCATTGATTTGTGAGGTGTTTACCACCACATCTTGCCCTGCCCACACCATTCATCAGGAGATCACAGTAAGACGTTAATGTCATTTAGTGGTAATATGTCCTGACCCATTCCCTGATGAGAACTAAAAGAACAGGGCCTTCATAAATACAGGGGTCCATGTCCCAGACTGAGGAACAAAAGAGATGAGAACCCAACATCTACAACTTTGTACAGTTGGCGACCCTGATTAACAGCACAGATGGAAACTACACCTCCAGAGAGCTGCTCTGTTTACTGGACCCAATCACATTGCTTAATGTACCCCAGGATGAACACCACTGCCTCAATATTCACCTCACTGCTCAGAGACAACAGGCTCCAGAAAAGGGTTTTAATGAAACACTTTATTTCCAGATCCATAGTTTTACTTCAGCACTTGAAAGACGTCTCAAGGGTTGCAGGTGTGACATCAATGTCATCTTCTTCCATCTGTCGAGGAGCAAAGACATTTAATGAATCCTTTAGCAAACTGACCAACATTTAGATTAAAGGAAGACTGGCTCCCTAAATCATGTATAGTACACAATTCATCACCAATAACTCCAGATTTCAAGTAGCTCACCAGCTGGGAACCCCTAGTTGCAAGGGAAGACGTATTCTGTCTCAGCCTTGTCACCTGTAACCGTAAGACAGCTTCGTCTCAGTAAATGAAAACAACTTGACCAAATGTTCCTCAGAAGAGGGTAAAAATAACGTTTTGGGGAGGGTTAGTAGAGTAACTTACTTGGCTGGTAGTAGTCATAGATCTTGACCACTGCTGGCTTTAGATTCTGTACTGGGAACTCCTGTATGATGTCCAGGGTGATGTGGAAAGGAAGTAGTGATGTCAGCTGTTGGGAGAAAAACAAACAAACGGGTCATTAAATGATCAAAGCAGAAGTTACTGTACATCAAAATATATTATGTTTAAATGAAGCGCCATGTGAATGGTTTTCACCTCACCTCTGTCAAGTACATTAACACATGGTCATCTTTGATATCAACACGATCCACTTGACTTGAACCCCGCAGCTGTGAAGACAAGTCATTGATATTGCATGAACAAAGAACCGTCATCCTTAAACAAAGGGACACAGACGAGGCAAGACCTCCATGGATAAAGGTCCCAACAACTCACCCTCCCCAAAGAGTCTGGATCTGGAGAAAACCCAGAGAGCATTTTCAAATCCACTATAATCATATTGGTGGTGAGCTCCTTTCCATGATATCTGAGAAAGATGATTGACAGCTGATTTTTTTATCCATAAAGACCAGATAAGCATTCTGACTGATCCAAGCCGAGGTACCAACTAGAAGGTCAATATACACAGGTATAACAAAACTAATTCATTTGGGTCAAACCCATTCTGCAGGTCACACATTTACTAGAATTCATACAAATATGTCCTTCATTCTGACCGAGACTGGAGCTTCAGCGTGACTCTGGGTCTCAAAGACTTCCTGTTGCAGTCCACCTCTGGAGTCACCTGGATACTGAGCGTTGTTCTTCTGGTAGGACTAGGGACGTTGTAGCGGAGCACCACCTGGGATAGAGAAGAGGAAGTCAGGGAAACCATCCTGTCCGAATACAAACATTTTATGAGCCAGAAGAAACAGCTTCCCTGTACTGTGTATTAAAGGGCATCTTGCGCCACAGGACTGGAGGAGAGATGTGTTTTCACTGACCTGCACTGAGGCACAAGCACTGCCCTGCACTTCAACGCTGTACTTCCCTTCTGTGTCCTGCAGCGCCCTCTCCTGGTACAGAAGCTTGTTGTTTTGGTTCACATGGAAGAGGCACCGGTCCCCACTGGGAGACCTGACCGTCACTGTGCTGGCTCCTCCTCTACTGAACACCCTGGTGGAGTAGAGAGCCAGGGCCTGGAGGGCCACCACCGTGTCCTAGACATGCACACCACAGGACAATCAGTTCAAAATGAAAAGAGACCATTTTAAAAGGGTTGAATATTTCTCACATTGAACAGTTGCTAAAGTGACTAAATCCCAATTCCAGCCATTACGATGATGGTTTCTAGGCTCTATCAGTGGAAGGGAGCCTCACCAGGTTGGACATGAAGAACACATGCCCTGTGGTCTGATACGAGTCAATGTTTGTACTAGTGCACCATTTCAGACCACTGGTGTTTAGAAAGTATACCTGGGTGGAAGAGAAGCCTCCGTAGGCGTTCTGCTGCCTCACCAGCCACCTGACGATGCGGGAGGCGTAGCCCAGGTCAGAGGTCGACCGAGAAGAGGCACTGAGGGACGCCAGCAGAACGTAGGAGCTGATCTCCACCTCCAGGGAGGGCGAGGTCTCAGAGGAGGACTGGGACCAGTGCAGGAGACCCCCTGAGGGTTGAGGAGCACACACCAGAATAAGGACTAGCTTATTCATCCTAATACAGACTACACAATACAAAGTTCTGACCTCCCCAATTCATGTCCAAAACATTTTTTAGGAGCAAGAGTTTTTTTTTTCTTCTTAACAATAATTTAAAATTAATCATTTTATTGGGCCTCTCTGGAGTGCCAGATGGTCTGAGGGTTTGCACTTTTAGGAGTACTCCATTATCCAGGCATGCTCAATCAAGGCAAGACAGCGCTACCAGGATATAGCTCACCCTCTTGAAATGAGATGGTGTCGAGGTGCTGCAGAAGCCGGGCCCGTGTCTCCATGTCACCTGCCAGGGTGAAGGTGTAGGCCAGCAGAGCAGTAGCGTAGGTGTTGGACAAATCACTGGTGGAGTTCTTCAGGCAAGACAAGCTGTGGTCCACAACATGATCCTAGAGCACAGAATGACAGCAGCACATTAAAAGCCAGCCTGGTCCCAGATCAGTTTGGACTGGGTTCCATTCAACTTGCTGTTCTGGGGCCTCAGGCAGTTCAAATTGTTGATTAGGGAACACTTTTTGCTGAGGAACGGGATTGTTTTTCCTTGTACATTTTATTACGTTGCATTTGTAAAGGGTATAATTTCTGTACATGCAGAGGTCCCCTGCTAAAGAGGCATGGCACTCTAAAAATAAACACCAACATATCTGGGACCAGACTACAGCACATTTCCTTTCTCACTTTACAGAAGCATACAGAGCCTAATATCAGTAGTAACATACCTTAAGGGAACATTTTGACATTCGCCATGTGGTTAGTGAGAGTCCATATTGCAAATATACGGTCCCTTAATAGACGTCCGAAAACGTTTGTAAAATTCACGGACGGCGTCGGGCCGTGCGGCTGGGCCGGATCTACCGGGAAGTCAAACGAACTCAGACATTCGGTTTCCGTTTTATAAAATGTGTCATTTTTCCACTGTCCCGGTAAATCCCACAAGAGGGCATAAGCAATCATATTGCAAATGTACAAAACATCACGACGTGGCCTTCTCCTAAACTGAAAATATTTCGAAGCCAAAACTTGGTGAGCGTAGGTTTGGCATGATGGGCAGTTGGCCCCGAACAAGATGGCGTCTAGGCCTCAACGGTTGAGTTATGGCCATTTTTCTGGGAAAAAAGGTCCAAAATGAAAATAGAGCAATAATTTTTCCGCTTCACGTCAAAGTCAAGGAGCCTCTGGTGTCAATAAAAAAAAAAGAACCAGCCATTTATCTATCGTCATTTAAGAGAAATCGTACAATGTCAAATTGGTGATGTTCTTTTTTTTTTTTTTAACAGTTACAGATTCAGATGCAGGGTGTTCATACGAATCTTTTTAAAGTGTGCTGCGGAGCTCTGCGAGATTTGTGATTTTCTGAAATAACACTCACTAAACCCTCCGTAAATAACTCAGTTCTTAACATAGACTTTTTAAAAAAAACTCAGGATTCTGTAAAGGCATACCCCAATCAGGATAGGAGTTTATTTATAGCTTCCTCTGCCAACCGGACGTGCCTTAAATGGTGTCATAGTGGCTGTTTTGAAGGGTTAAAATGGTCAGATCTGTCCAAAACTTCATGTGTGATTAGGCAACCCCCATGAACTGTAAATCAGTCATGATTCCCATAAAATCATTCACACAGCTTGGCAGGAGGGACCCATTGGGGTGCGTAGAGACAGACAGTGCCTGCATTAGTTAACCTTGTTGGAACTTTTAAAGAACCGTCAGACCTAGAGTTCCGAAACCTGTTCTAGACCTCAGGTCGATAGAGCCACGTAACTCAGCACGCAATAGAAGGTTCTCGGAGCGAGAAACAGCCTCGTACATTTGCAATGACTTCAATTCATTTTGACCATCACGAAAATGACAACATTTAGAAATATCCCAGAGTCGCAAGACTAGGTGCATTGCGACCGCCTCGGCCCATATAGACGGACCCCAACGTTTTGGTCCGATAGCTCACTCAAGGACCCCGTAGCAAGGCATGGAAAAAAGTGCATTTTCAGCACCAATTAGGGTCTTGCTCGGGCACCAAATGACCTAGCGAGCCAAAACTTGGGATTCGGGGTTGCCTCAGCTAGGCCTACACAACATCAGAACTGGACCCGCAGCTGGAACGTAACTACGTTTTTATTATGGTTTGAATAGAAGGTGTTGTGAATTTTGGGCCAGCTCTGTGGCTACTAAACGAGTTGGAAAAAGTGGGTTTGGTGTCAGAATGATATCTAATTGACAGTGACTTGCTGGTGACTATTGTCCATTTGCAATATGTTTAAACAGTGAGGTACCAGAATCACTGCCCAGCCATCCCGAGTTCATCATGCCAGTCAATTTCACATTCCTGCAGGATTTGAGCATGTCAAATTTCTTATGGCATTTGGCCCCCAAAAAAGTTACTTTTGACTTCCTATGAAATCACATTGCAAATGGACAAAACATATGCCTTATGCACAAGTAAAAAATATATATATATTTTTTTAAATGGCTAAAGTATGTTGATGAAGTTCTTATACATGTGTAATTGACACAAATCAAAAGAATTTCGAAAAACGGTCCAGAAAGCACTTTAAGGGGTTGCTAGGTTTTAGAATTTCTCACTTTTTCAAAATGTTGCTTTTTGATGTTGACTTGTTGCATTTGCAATATGAAAAACCACAGTGGAGCGCGCTCGCCACCTGTTGGATTTTCAAAGTGTTACACCTGGCATTTGCCATTTGCAATCAACTTTGAACGAAACGCCAAATTGAGTGGTATTAGACACCGTGTATATGGTTTGTCCATGCCAATGACTTCCCATTCATTTTTGTCCATTTCAGGGGGGTGTTCCCTTACAGATCTAAGCCCATTCTTTGTTATTTCATAGGCTACTGGCAGAGAAATGACTTCACTACGTCGTAGAAGCTGTAAATGACAGTTGATGTGAGACAGATTTCATACAGGAGGCTGAATGAGTTGCCTGTAATGACGGTGTGAGAAATGGTTCCATGGAGTGAAGCTACTTACCGTCACGGACATGTTGAGCTCCAGCATTGAAGCAGTGATGTAAGCCGTCAGTGTGACTTCATCCGTCACTCCACCCTAGAAAACAATGTCAAGACACCAACTGTATCTAGCCTGTTGAAATCAAACTACGGCCGGTCTGACGAAACAGACAACCAGTTTATTAGCAATATAAATACCTTAATTCTGTTGTTCAAGAGCTTCCCTAAAGTTCTGAAACAGCCACGTTGGCCTTGTTGACGTTCCAACCAAGTCTTGGATTGCTCCATCGTTGCCGGGTCAACATAGATGAAAGACTGGGCTTTGCCAAAGGATCTCAAGACAAAAGCAGTCAGCCTGAAGAAAGAAGTGGATTCATTTAAAAGCCCTAACATCGTATCGTCAAGCTCCAAGTCATGACATCACACGCGTCAGCTGTCCTATCCAGCGTCTCCATGCCAGAGATGCCATTTGATTGGTCAATACGTCATTGAAACTACCAGTAGGTGAAAAACAAGCCAAGTACTCACCAGGTGTTCCCCAAGCCTTGTCCAAACGTGCTGTACGCACCATCAGCATTCTTGTAGTTCAGCTGCCGTTGGTAACCTGCCGGTGGGTTTTTATCATCAACGGTGACCAAGCGCTTGTTCTATTCCCAGAGTTGTGCCCCAAACGGCTCCTTATATCTCAGGGCTCTCCAACCCTGTTCACGGAGAGCTACCCTCCAACCAAGTTGTAATTAACCCCCATTCAACCAGCTAATTATTAGAAGGGGAGCGAGATTAGGGTTGGAGTGAAAACCTACATACAGGACAGTAACAAGGTTGGAGAGTCCTGCCCTATGTAAGGAATAGGGTGCTATGAGACAGTGTCAATATTCTACCATCAAATGACTTCAGTAGAAAACCATGTGTTGGGTCAGTGATGTTAAGACATTGAGATCATCTGTCATGCAGCTCCGCTGTTACCATGACAGCAGGGTACACCGTGGAGAAACACTTTAAAATAGAAAACGAAATCCTCTAATTGGACAAATCCAGCCCGGTTTGTGGATTTGGCATCTAATCAAGACAGATTTGAAGGGACTCTCCTACCACTAGTGAGGAACTTGGTGGCCTTTTCTAGGATGGCTGGCGTGAGCTGCTCTGTGTTCCTCAGGTACTCCAGGATGTAGATATTGGGGGAGAGCAGGGCCATATTCTGCTCCCCACACCCATACGGCATCTGCAACAGTCCATCCAGGTTGTTGAGGGCCCGACCCAGGATGTCCCCTACAGAGAAACAAGGGACTTCTGTTACAGACTGTCCTCTTCTGCAAACAGCAGCATCGTCACTGGAGAAGGTTCGTCTTCCCACCACTACACAATGGTTTATTTTACCTAAAACCGAGAGGGAAATCCTAGCAGAGCCATCCACCACATTCTGGGGAAGTTGCAGTTCCACCTCCTCCGTCAGAGCTTCTCCTGTGGACACAAAGAGGAGCTGAATGAAGATGATCACGTCAACCACCGTGAACATTCAACGTTGATTCATTACTGACCAGTAGGACACAGCAACCAGTTGTAGGTGTGGCTCTTCTCTGTTCCCTCAGCCTGGAGGAGGAGAGGGATTCATTTCAGAGGCAGTTCCACTAGACAGTATCTGTGCTACCTAACGTTAGTTCTCCCACAGCGGTAGACTACATACCTTCACCAGCAGGCTCCGTGTGACTGTGTCAACGCGTCCTCTCTCCGGTACGTTCACAACCCCGTTGTCACACGCAGTCTGGGACCGGACAGCCGCCGCACTAACAGACACGTTCAAAACCCCTACACAGTACAGCGCAGGTTACACAACATCCAATACGGTGACAGTACACAACTCAGGTTGACATCCATTCTGCCGTTTGAACAGATGAAGACTAACCCAGGACAGAGGGGGCCAGTGTCCAACTGAAGGTCTTTCGTCCATTGGCACACAAGCACGAGGAGTCCTGGACATCACGCAAGGGTGTGAGAGTGTAGTCTGAGGAAAGAGCTGGAGTCACAGAAACCTGCCAAAGAGGAACACGGGGTAAGATAACGTGGTACGACACAAACAATACAACTCAAGAAACCATCCTGGTGCAGCGTCGTACCATGATGCACTTGGAGAGGTAGTTAAACACAGTGGCCTTCAGCTCAAAGTGCTCTCCCCGGATGACTGAGTAGGGCAGGGTGAGCTCCAGGAAGAAGGGCTGGAAGACCGTGAGCTCCACCAGAGGAGCCAGACCAAAGCCACTGGGGGCCAGGCAGAAGACCTCAGTCTCCCAGGTGGTGATGGTGTCTGGGACTGTCAGGGGGACATCTAAAGATCCAGACTCCCTGGAATACAGAGGTCAGAGTTCAAACAGAAAGCCACCACGTGTCTAATAGAGAAAGACTAATTTCAACACAGTTTGTTGTTACAAATGCATTTAAGCTTTATCTAACCAGGGACACCCATTGAGGTCAAAGGGTATTTCCTAAGAGGAAGCTGACCTACAGTTTACAGAGGTTCAGGTTCCTAATCTACACCACTACTGTTTGGATACGAGGCAAGAGCTAAGAGGGCTTTCACCAGAGGTCGGCCTCACTCTGCAGAGCACTTACCCAACTTCCACAAGGTCCCAAATCCATGTCTCAGGGAAGAATGTACGGACCGTCTGTATGGGTGGCGGAGGTGGAGCGGCAAGTCCACCAGCCACAGCCATTTCAAGTCTAGGACCTGCTGATCCAGGCCTAGCCATTAGGCTGTAAGCTACTACCAACACAAAATATGGCCATTAGTGTCAAGTTAAAAATAGACTGAATGCTGGGCTCAGTGTTTAGACCAGTTTAACCAGGCTTTGTTATTCTAGCAAAAGGTCATCCATAACCCAAGATTCATTAGACTTGGCAATGAGAATAAGGGTTGGTAAGGACATCTCACCATAGGAGCGATAGTACTGGTTCCCCTGGTAACTGAGGCAGGAACGTACTCTTATATCCAGGTTAGTCGCTAGCTTCAATCCCAGTGTCTAGAAATAGCAGAACCAATTTAGTAATAAGTCAGTTTGTCATTCTATTCATTTTAACACATTGTAACAGTATGGTGACTGATTCTTCCCAGAAAGAACAAAAAGAGGCTTCAAGTTGAGAAAACAGGGCAGAAATATTTACCTGAAAAACTGCATAAGGATCATTTGTCTGCTCAGACGGTCCATATGGGTGTGGTATTATGGATCTCCTTGGTCTAACGCGTAAACATGCTACTGGATCTTCAAGCTCGTAGGGAACATAGGTCGTCTCCTTGACCGGTAGCAAATTAAATATCTGGAAAGGGACAACAGGGAGGTGTGAAATGACCTTGTTCATTGGGGACCAAACAGAACAGACTGAAACGACTACTTGGGGAAACACTCCATTTTGTTGTCCGTTGCTAAACGTTTAGAAAGTTGTCCCATCAACAAGGAGGTGCTTTCCAGTTACTGAGAGGCAATAGAAAGTGGGCCTCAAGCCAGAGAATGAGTCCCATCACATTTGATAAAAGCTCCCAACAGTGAACAGATCCACTCCATGTCTGCTGTGGTCACTGGTTGTATTCCCAGCACCACCAAAACAGTAGGTATGGTGGTACCACTGTTCACTTCAGTGAGCTGTGTTACCTTGTCAGCATCCAGCCTCTTCCCTGGCTCCATGATGCCAACACTCTGGTCAACAGCACCGAGGCCACAGAGGGAACCGGGCCGGGCCGAGAGATGCAGGGTGTTCTCCTCCCCTGGGACAGCGTTGGAGGGTGAGAACTCCACCAACACCTGGCAGACACAGATACCATTACTCCAGGTATGATTACAGTCTGCATGGAAATACTGGACACCTTTCATAAAATGACAACAATGTTTGTGATGTACAGTCACTGGGGATATGCCAGACTCCTCCACACACACACACACCTTGTTCCTGAAGCATTTCTCAGTGGGGAAGTTCATGCTGTGGGCGATGACAGTCTCACTGGGTAGCATACTGTACACCAGGAGCTGAACCACCGGCGCCATCTCTGGGACCACTGCCAACGTCAAGGTGACGTCACCCTCGGCTACTGCAACGCAAAGAGCAGGTCACTCATTAAGCACCTTCCAGAACATTCAGAATCACTTCATGAAACTCACTCACCAGGACTGTCCTGCTGCACAGTAACATTGATGTGTCCATGCTGAACTATGACCCCTCTGGACAAGGCCTGGAGGGAAAGGAAACAGTTCTCAGCAACAGAGTGGAGACGTTTGTCACGAACCGGCTCAAAGCCCGTAACAAAGGGAGACAACGTGGAGATAAGGAGTAACAAAATATATATTTATTAACTAAAGCAACTAAGGAAAATATACAATGATGTGTGTAATCAGTAATCAGTATTGTAAGTGAGTTTTGCGTGCTTGAATGTGATAATGCAGGGTGTTGAAAGGTGCCAAAGCAAACAAACAAACGGCCACCAAGAACCACAACACAATCTACAAAGGTGTCTGCATGGAGAGAGTCTCTTCCGTGAATGTGGAAGAGGTCTATTTATCCTGGGAGACACCTGGCCCAGGTGTTTCCCATGAAGCTGACGACCCTCCCAACTCCGCCCACCGGCATCCTAATAAGGAAACAAGAACAAAGACCGAATACAGCAGACAGAGTGGGAGGGTCGTCACACGTTGCAACCTGGACTCATGGGGTAAACGTAACACGGTTAACAAATCCAGGACTCCCATTAGTAGGATACGTTAGCACCTATTCATTTGTGGATGCCCATCATCCATTTCATATAGGCTAAATTTTTTGTTTATACATTACAAATTCCAATTTGTAACACGAGCAAGGTTGGGTTACAGTGGTTGATTAGGAGTATTGGTGTAGTTTAGGAACATCCTTCCTTTGAAAGTGTCTTGGGAAATGTCTGACATGATCCTGGTCAAAAGGAGTGCAAATAGGAAATATGGTGCTGTTTGAGAGGCACCATGGGTTTGCAGGTTGTTCCTGGTTCTACTCACCAGGTAGAGGACAGCCACAGAGCCCTTTGGGACAGTCTCCCCTACGATGGCATAGCGGATGGTGATGGACACCGCCTGCCCACACGCCAGTGGTGTCTCCACCTTCTGAATAGCCAGGGAGCTGGACGGTTTAATGTCAGGGGCAGCGGGCTGGATCAGCGAGAGTAGGTGTTGCCCTCTGTTGAAATAGGGGACCCTGTATCCTGGGTACTCCACTTGTGGGGTGTCGCTCACCTGAAAGGAACAAAAGGAATAGTAACTAAAGGCCCAATCCTAAATCAACCCCTAGAGCCCGTCCTATATACAGTGGGGATCTGAGAGGATGACAGGAAGCAATATGGTAACAGATCCACTTTACTTCCACCTAGCCTGTTAGGGTCATGACCTCTGGGAATCGTTTCCCCAACTGTCCTGGGGACCCCAAGCGGTGCACGTTTTGGTTCCCCCGTCACAGGAATGTCAATTCCTATGTGTTCATTAATTAAATGCACTCCGTTTAAGAATGTGTAAGATTCTTATTTGTATAAAATAGACAGGGACCAGTCTTATCAAAATTAGATGACAGTATTTATTCTCGGAGCTCGCTGCCATGAAACCACCAACAGTTTATATACAAAATATGACATCATAGGTTATAAAATGTCTTTCCTCCTATGACCAGGACAGAACAGGTTCAAAAGTTGATTCCAACCCACTAGCTCGCTCACTCCAGACACTTATCCAGATTCACTTCTGGAATCTTCACCTTCATCCATCACTATTTAGAAGACAGTTCCAGATAATGGAGAACTCTACCTTATCTAAACATCCCAGAGCTAAGTTGAGTCGGTTCAACCATAGGTTAACAACCCTTTTTGCTTGCTTAAAAACCCAATCCCTTCCTTATGAATTAACATTATTAATCAGATATAATAAAGAGTATAAGTTTAATTAGTTATAGTTCTATTTAAAATGTCGATATTGTTTAGTCATTATTCATAAAATTCCTAACCCCCCCCCCCCAACACCACAGCTGATTCAAATGTTGATGAAGAGTTCATTATTTGAAGTCCACTGCATAGGGTAATAAACTAAACATGCCCCCCTTAAGGTCTCCAGGACACTGGCATCGATTATAAAGTCTCTCAAACCTGGAAGGAATCATACTTACTACGAGGTTAATATTCTCTTTGGGCAGACTGGTTGTGTTAACGGAGAACCTGGCAATACCACGACTGTCCGTGGTTAGGTTCTGTAGTCGTAGATATGAGGACCAGCCTTTCTCCTCGAACAGGTAGACTAACATGTCAGAGATGGGTGTGTTGTTATATCGAACAGCATTTATCTGAAGAAAAGGGGGGGTTGTACGAATGAAGTGACACCACATACTGGTATTTCAGGAAGCAGGACAAACCAAGCATCCACAATGCATCAGGAACAACATTTGGACTGACCTTGCCTTCGATAATTGATCCATGCTCATAGATTTGGGGCGTGTCAACAAATGTGAATTCTCCAATCACATAGGAGAGCTCTACATTTCTCTCCTCTGACAGTGTAATACCTGTCAAATGAAAACAAATATGGTATATTTCACAACGCAGAAAGTGAATTGCAGTGCAGCTTCCACAGAACATTAAAACAGCATTATATAAAACCCTGCTGCAGCACCAACGGACAAAAAGCTCTTTCTTACCAACCTTGAGCCAACGCAGAGTAACCCAAACTCACACACCTCCTAAACACACACACACACACACACACAGAGATCAAACAGAATCAGAAGCATTACACGTATCGATCAGTGATCAAACAGAATCAGTAACTCAGTCAGGCAGGCGCACACACACACACACACACACACACACACACACGCAGGGAGACAGATCAAAGAGCAGACTTGCAGGCAGCAGCATATCAGTCATTGGCTCATCATCATTGGTAACATCATCATTGGTAACATCATCATTGGTAACATCTATTTGATGCGTCTTCAAACACGTGTGGTCGGTCGGTCGGTGGGTCGGTGGGTGGGTCGGTGGGTATACTGTAGGATACAGTATACCCACCGACTGACAGCAACAGAATATTACAATGAACACTTAGCACCATGACACCTCACAAAACATGACATTATTGGGTGGTGTGGTGACCAGAATGATATCCCTAACACAAAATGGTGACCAGAATGATATCCCTAACACAAAATGGTGACCAGAATGATATCCCTAACACAGAATGGTGACCAGAATGATATCCCTAACACAAAATGGCCAGCAGAGAAGCCAGAAAGAAGTGTTTGTGTCCTGGATGAGGTCTGTCTTGACTATGTTACATGCATAACCTCTATGACGATGTCATGGGGTGAAGAGTCAGGAGGTTAGAGGTTAAAAGAAAAAAGGAGACAGGAAGTACATTCCAGGGCCACAGGACGAGGGGGTCACATGTTAGAAAACCATCAAAAGTGTCATTAAATTATCATGAACAAATCCAGTCATAGGATTGGTTCATCTTGGCGGCGGGTTGATTAATCGATTGAAACGATTGGCCCGTGAGTTTGTTTGTGTCATCATCTCTCTCCAGTGGTGGCCCGACATGTTAGTGACACGTGATGACACGGGACGTGGGGGGGCACACATATGTTGGGGCATAGGAGGCTGGTGAGGGGAGGACGCGCTCACAGTAATGGATGGAATAGATATCCCTCTAGTGGTGTGGGGGCTGTGCTTTGGCAAAGTGGGTGGGGTTATATCCTTCCTGTTTGGCCCTGTCCGGGGGTGTCATCGGATGGGGCCACAGTGTCTCCTGACCCCTCCTGTCTCAGCCTCCAGTATTTATGCTGCAGTAGTTTATGTGTCGGGGGGCTAGGGTCAGTTTGTTATATCTGGAGTACTTCTCCTGTCCTATTCGGTGTCCTGTGTGAATCTAAGTGTGCGTTCTCTAATTCTCTCCTTCTCTCTTTCTCTCTCTCGGAGGACCTGAGCCCTAGGACCATGCCCCAGGACTACCTGACATGATGACTCCTTGCTGTCCCCAGTCCACCTGGCTGTGCTGCTGCTCCAGTTTCAACTGTTCTGCCTTATTATTATTATTCGACCATGCTGATCATTTATGAACATTTGAACATCTTGGCCATGTTCTGTTATAATCTCCACCCGGCACAGCCAGAAGAGGACTGGCCATCCCACATATGCTCTCTCTAATTCTCTCTTTCTTTCTCTCTCTCGGAGGACCTGAGCCCTAGGACCATGCCCCAGGAATACCTGACATGATGACTCCTTGCTGTCCCCAGTCCACCTGACTGTGCTGCTGCTCCAGTTTCAACTATTCTGCCTTATTATTATTCGACCATGCTGGTCATTTATGAACATTTGAACATCTTGACCATGTTTTGTTATAATCTCCACCCGGCACAGCCAGAAGAGGACTGGCCACCCCACATAGCCTGGTTCCTCTCTAGGTTTCTTCCTAGGTTTTGGCCTTTCTAGGGAGTTTTTCCTAGCCACCGTGCTTCTTCACCTGCATTGCTTGCTGTTTGGGGTTTTAGGCTGGGTTTCTGTACAGCACTTTGAGATATCAGCTGATGTACGAAGGGCTATATAAAATACATTTGATTGATTTGATTGATGGATGGATGGGTTTGATTTACCATTCATTCATTCTGTTACTGTTCCGTTACTATGAGCCCATCCTCACATTTAAAGTGCCACCACTGGTTTGGGGTGAGGCTCGTGTTGGGGGCGTGGCCACGCTGCTTGTACCTGCCCAGGAAATGCTCCGTTGGAGCCGAACCGGAACTGGGGGCAGGGCGAAGGACAGACCCAGAGAGGAGAGAGAGCCCACTGGACGAGCCAGGTCGCCATTCAACACAGCAGAGCCAATCACAAATTAGCATGACAGGAAATGGAAAATAATAAACCAATCCAAAAAAAGATGAGGATAAAATGAATTTACAGTGGAGGGAAAACAGTAGGAATTAAAATATGACAAAAAAATAAGATAGTGGATAAAATACCAAATGAAATTCACAATATATAAAATAGGGAACTAGTAACAAAATATATGTGAAACACACAACAGACAATGATGGAACTAGCGATGTGTGTGTGATCTGTTTGTGAGAGAAGTCTAGCACCATTTCATCCTACCAAACCGGAACAAGAAACAGTGTTTGTTCACGAGGATCAACCTGAACAAGGTGCATCTATGATTCGATCTACAAATCACCCAGCTACTAAATGAAAGGACATTTGACTGATCCTGATGATATAGAGATTAGTGAATCTGTGGAGCATCTAAACTCAGACTGGCCCTCATGAACAAGTAGAGAGAGCAGAGAGAGGAGAGGAGAGAGAGGAGAGGAGAGGAGAGGAGAGGAGAGGAGAGAGAGGAGAGGAGAGGAGAGAGGAGAGGAGAGAGAGGATAAGGGAGAGAGGAGAGAGAGGAGGGGAGAGAGAGGATAAGGGAGAAGGGAGAGAGGAGAGGAGAGAGAGGAGAAGAGAGAGAGGAGAGGAGAGAGAGGAGAGAGAGGAGAGACCAGAGAGAGGAGAGACCAGAGAGAGGAGAGAGCAGAGAGAGGAGAGAGCAGAGAGAGGAGAGAGCAGAGGAGAACAGAGAGGAGAACAGACTGAAGGGAGGTTAATTCATGTTCAATGAAGTACAGCAGGAGTTCCTTCTCAAAAACCTGGCAGTGACTGGGGAGCTGTACTGGGTGGTGACTGGGGAGCTGTACTGGGTGGTGACTGGGGAGCTGTACTGGGTGGTGACTGGGGAGCTGTACTGGGTGGTGACTGGGGAGCTGTACTGGGTGGTGACTGGGGAGCTGTACTGGGTGGTGACTGGGGAGCGGTACTGGGTGGTGACTGGGGAGCGGTACTGGGTGGTGACTGGGGAGCTGTACTGGGTGGTGACTGGGGAGCTGTACTGGGTGGTGACTGGGGAGCTGTACTGGGTGGTGACTGGGGAGCTGTACTGGGTGGTGACTGGGGAGCGGTACTGGGTGGTGACTGGGGAGCGGTACTGGGTGGTGACTGGGGAGCGGTACTGGGTGGTGACTGGGGAGCTGTACTGGGTGATGACTGGGGAGCTGTACTGGGTGATGACTGGGGAGCTGTACTGGGTGGTGACTGGGGAGCTGTACTGGGGAGCTGTACTGGGTGGAGACTGGGGAGCTGTACTGGGTGGTGACTGGGGAGCTGTACTGGGTGGTGACTGGGGAGCTGTACTGGGGAGCTGTACTGGGTGGTGACTGGGGAGCTGTACTGGGTGGTGACTGGGGAGCTGTACTGGGTGGTGACTGGGGAGCTGTACTGGGTGGTGACTGGGGAGCTGTACTGGGTGGTGACTGGGGAGCTGTACTGGGGAGCTGTACTGGGTGGTGACTGGGGAGCTGTACTGGGTGGTGACTGGGGAGCTGTACTGGGTGGTGACTGGGGAGCTGTACTGGGTGGTGACTGGGGAGCTGTACTGGGTGGTGACTGGGGAGCTGTACTGGGTGGTGACTGGGGAGCTGTACTGGGTGGTGACTGGGGAGCTGTACTGGGTGGTGACTGGGGAGCTGTACTGGGTGGTGACTGGGGAGCTGTACTGGGGAGCTGTACTGGGTGGTGACTGGGGAGCTGTACTGGGTGGTGACTGGGGAGCTGTACTGGGTGGTGACTGGGGAGCTGTACTGGGTGGTGACTGGGGAGCTGGACTGGGTGGTGACTGGGGAGCTGTACTGGGGTGGTGAGTGGTGACTGGGGAGCTGGACTGGGTGGTGACTGGGGAGCTGGACTGGGGAGCTGGACTGAGAGCTGTACTGGGTGGTGACTGGGGAGCTGGACTGAGAGCTGTACTGGGTGGTGACTGGGGAGCTGTACTGGGTGGTGACTGGGGAGGTGACTGGGGAACTGCACTGGGGTGGTGACTGGGGAGCTGCACTGGGGTGGTGACTGGGGAGCTGCACTGGGTGGTGACTGGGGAGCTGTACTGGGTGGTGACTGGGGAGCTGCACTGGGGTGGTGACTGGGGAGCTGCACTGGGTGGTGACAGGGGAGCTGTACTGGGTGGTGACTGGGGAGCTGTACTGGGTGGTGACTGGGGAGCTGTACTGGGTGGTGACTGGGGAGCTGTACTGGGTGGTGACTGGGGAGCTGTACTGGGTGGTGACTGGGGAGCTGTACTGGGGTGGTGAGTGGTGACTGGGGAGCTGTACTGGGTGGTGACTGGGGAGCTGGACTGAGACCTGTACTGGGTGGTGACTGGGGAGCTGTACTGGGTGGTGACTGGGGAGCTGGACTGAGAGCTGTACTGGGTGGTGACTGGGGAGCTGTACTGGGTGGTGACTGGGGAGCTGTACTGGGTGGTGACTGGGGAGCTGTACTGGGTGGTGACTGGGGAGCTGTACTGGGTGGTGACTGGGGAGCTGTACTGGGTGGTGACTGGGGAGCTGTACTGGGTGGTGACTGGGGAGCTGTACTGGGGAGCTGTACTGGGGTGGTGACTGGGAAGCTGCACTGGGGTGGTGACTGGGGAGCGGTACTGGGTGGTGACTGGGGAGCTGTACTGGGGTGGTGACTGGGGAGCGGTACTGGGTGGTGACTGGGGAGCGGTACTGGGTGGTGACTGGGGAGCTGTACTGGGGTGGTGACTGGGGAGCTGTACTGGGGTGGTGACTGGGGAGCTGTACTGGGTGGTGACTGGGGAGCTGTACTGGGTGGTGACTGGGGAGCTGTACTGGGTGGTGATTGGGGAGCTGTACTGGGTGGTGACTGGGGAGCTGTACTGGGTGGTGACTGGGGAGCTGTACTGGGTGGTGACTGGGGAGCTGTACTGGGTGGTGACTGGGGAGCTGTACTGGGTGGTGACTGGGGAGCTGTACTGGGTGGTGACTGGGGAGCGGTACTGGGTGGTGACTGGGGAGCGGTACTGGGTGGTGACTGGGGAGCGGTACTGGGTGGTGACTGGGGAGCTGTACTGGGTGGTGACTGGGGAGCTGTACTGGGTGGTGACTGGGGAGCTGTACTGGGTGGTGACTGGGGAGCTGTACTGGGGAGCTGTACTGGGTGGTGACTGGGGAGCTGTACTGGGTGGTGACTGGGGAGCTGTACTGGGTGGTGACTGGGGAGCTGTACTGGGGAGCTGTACTGGGTGGTGACTGGGGAGCTGTACTGGGTGGTGACTGGGGAGCTGTACTGGGTGGTGACTGGGGAGCTGTACTGGGTGGTGACTGGGGAGCTGTACTGGGTGGTGACTGGGGAGCTGTACTGGGGAGCTGTACTGGGTGGTGACTGGGGAGCTGTACTTGGTGGTGACTGGGGAGCTGTACTGGGTGGTGACTGGGGAGCTGTACTGGGTGGTGACTGGGGAGCTGTACTGGGTGGTGACTGGGGAGCTGTACTGGGTGGTGACTGGGGAGCTGGACTGGGTGGTGACTGGGGAGCTGTACTGGGGTGGTGAGTGGTGACTGGGGAGCTGGACTGGGTGGTGACTGGGGAGCTGGACTGGGGAGCTGGACTGAGAGCTGTACTGGGTGGTGACTGGGGAGCTGGACTGAGAGCTTTACTGGGTGGTGACTGGGGAGCTGTACTGGGTGGTGACTGGGGAGGTGACTGGGGAGCTGCACTGGGGTGGTGACTGGGGAGCTGCACTGGGGTGGTGACTGGGGAGCTGCACTGGGTGGTGACTGGGGAGCTGTACTGGGTGGTGACTGGGGAGCTGTACTGGGGAGCTGTACTGGGTGGTGACTGGGGAGCTGTACTGGGTGGTGACTGGGGAGCTGTACTGGGTGGTGACTGGGGAGCTGTACTGGGTGGTGACTGGGGAGCTGTACTGGGTGGTGACTGGGGAGCTGGACTGGGTGGTGACTGGGGAGCTGTACTGGGGTGGTGAGTGGTGACTGGGGAGCTGGACTGGGTGGTGACTGGGGAGCTGGACTGGGGAGCTGGACTGAGAGCTGTACTGGGTGGTGACTGGGGAGCTGGACTGAGAGCTGTACTGGGTGGTGACTGGGGAGCTGTACTGGGTGGTGACTGGGGAGGTGACTGGGGAGCTGCACTGGGGTGGTGACTGGGGAGCTGCACTGGGGTGGTGACTGGGGAGCTGCACTGGGTGGTGACTGGGGAGCTGTACTGGGTGGTGACTGGGGAGCTGCACTGGGGTGGTGACTGGGGAGCTGCACTGGGTGGTGACTGGGGAGCTGTACTGGGTGGTGACTGGGGAGCTGTACTGGGTGGTGACTGGGGAGCTGTACTGGGTGGTGACTGGGGAGCTGTACTGGGTGGTGACTGGGGAGCTGTACTGGGGTGGTGAGTGGTGACTGGGGAGCTGTACTGGGTGGTGACTGGGCAGCTGGACTGAGACCTGTACTGGGTGGTGACTGGGGAGCTGTACTGGGTGGTGACTGGGGAGCTGGACTGAGAGCTGTACTGGGTGGTGACTGGGGAGCTGTACTGGGTGGTGACTGGGGAGCTGTACTGGGTGGTGACTGGGGAGCTGTACTGGGTGGTGACTGGGGAGCTGTACTGGGTGGTGACTGGGGAGCTGTACTGGGTGGTGACTGGGGAGCTGTACTGGGTGGTGACTGGGGAGCTGTACTGGGGAGCTGTACTGGGGTGGTGACTGGGAAGCTGCACTGGGGTGGTGACTGGGGAGCGGTACTGGGTGGTGACTGGGGAGCTGTACTGGGGTGGTGACTGGGGAGCGGTACTGGGTGGTGACTGGGGAGCGGTACTGGGTGGTGACTGGGGAGCTGTACTGGGGTGGTGACTGGGGAGCTGTACTGGGGTGGTGACTGGGGAGCTGTACTGGGTGGTGACTGGGGAGCTGTACTGGGTGGTGACTGGGGAGCTGTACTGGGTGGTGACTGGGGAGCTGTACTGGGTGGTGATTGGGGAGCTGTACTGGGTGGTGACTGGGGAGCTGTACTGGGTGGTGACTGGGGAGCTGTACTGGGTGGTGACTGGGGAGCTGTACTGGGTGGTGACTGGGGAGCTGTACTGGGTGGTGACTGGGGAGCTGTACTGGGTGGTGACTGGGGAGCGGTACTGGGTGGTGACTGGGGAGCGGTACTGGGTGGTGACTGGGGAGCGGTACTGGGTGGTGACTGGGGAGCTGTACTGGGTGGTGACTGGGGAGCTGTACTGGGTGGTGACTGGGGAGCTGTACTGGGTGGTGACTGGGGAGCTGTACTGGGGAGCTGTACTGGGTGGTGACTGGGGAGCTGTACAGGGTGGTGACTGGGGAGCTGTACTGGGTGGTGACTGGGGAGCTGTACTGGGGAGCTGTACTGGGTGGTGACTGGGGAGCTGTACTGGGTGGTGACTGGGGAGCTGTACTGGGTGGTGACTGGGGAGCTGTACTGGGTGGTGACTGGGGAGCTGTACTGGGTGGTGACTGGGGAGCTGTACTGGGGAGCTGTACTGGGTGGTGACTGGGGAGCTGTACTTGGTGGTGACTGGGGAGCTGTACTGGGTGGTGACTGGGGAGCTGTACTGGGTGGTGACTGGGGAGCTGTACTGGGTGGTGACTGGGGAGCTGTACTGGGTGGTGACTGGGGAGCTGGACTGGGTGGTGACTGGGGAGCTGTACTGGGGTGGTGAGTGGTGACTGGGGAGCTGGACTGGGTGGTGACTGGGGAGCTGGACTGGGGAGCTGGACTGAGAGCTGTACTGGGTGGTGACTGGGGAGCTGGACTGAGAGCTGTACTGGGTGGTGACTGGGGAGCTGTACTGGGTGGTGACTGGGGAGGTGACTGGGGAGCTGCACTGGGGTGGTGACTGGGGAGCTGCACTGGGGTGGTGACTGGGGAGCTGCACTGGGTGGTGACTGGGGAGCTGTACTGGGGAGCTGCACTGGGGTGGTGACTGGGGAGCTGCACTGGGTGGTGACTGGGGAGCTGTACTGGGTGGTGACTGGGGAGCTGTACTGGGTGGTGACTGGGGAGCTGTACTGGGTGGTGACTGGGGAGCTGTACTGGGTGGTGACTGGGGAGCTGTACTGGGTGGTGACTGGGGAGCTGTACTGGGTGGTGACTGGGGAGCTGTACTGGGGTGGTGAGTGGTGACTGGGGAGCTGTACTGGGTGGTGACTGGGGAGCTGGACTGAGACCTGTACTGGGTGGTGACTGGGGAGCTGTACTGGGTGGTGACTGGGGAGCTGGACTGAGAGCTGTACTGGGTGGTGACTGGGGAGCTGTACTGGGTGGTGACTGGGGAGCTGTACTGGGTGGTGACTGGGGAGCTGTACTGGGTGGTGACTGGGGAGCTGTACTGGGTGGTGACTGGGGAGCTGTACTGGGTGGTGACTGGGGAGCTGTACTGGGGAGCTGTACTGGGGTGGTGACTGGGAAGCTGCACTGGGGTGGTGACTGGGGAGCTGCACTGGGGTGGTGACTGGGGAGCTGCACTGGGGTGGTGACTGGGGAGCTGCACTCTGGTGGTGACTGGGGAGCTGCACTGGGGTGGTGACTGGGGAGCTGCACTGGGGTGGTGACTGGGGAGCTGCACTGGGGTGGTGACTGGGGAGCTGCACTGGGGAGCTGTACTGGGTGGTGACTGGGGATCTGTACTGGGTGGTGACTGGGGAGCTGGACTGAGACCTGTACTGGGTGGTGACTGGGGAGCTGGACTGAGAACTGTACTGGGTGGTGACTGGGGAGCTGTACTGGGTGGTGACTGGGGAGCTGTACTGGGTGGTGACTGGGGAGCTGTACTGGGTGGTGACTGGGGAGCTGTACTGGGTGGTGACTGGGGAGCTGTACTGGGTGGTGACTGGGGAGCTGTACTGGGTGGTGACTGGGGAGCTGTACTGGGGAGCTGTACTGGGGTGGTGACTGGGGAGCTGCACTGGGGTGGTGACTGGGGAGCTGCACTGGGGTGGTGACTGGGGAGCTGCACTGGGGTGGTGACTGGGGAGCTGCACTGGGGTGGTGACTGGGGAGCTGCACTGGGGAGCTGTACTGGGTGGTGACTGGGGATCTGTACTGGGGAGCTGTACTGGGTGGTGACTGGGGAGCTGTACTGGAGTGGTGACTGGGGAGCTGGACTGGGGAGCTGTACTGGGGTGGTGACTGGGGAGCTGTACTGGGGTGGTGACTGGGGAGCTGTACTGGGGTGGTGACTGGGGAGCTGTACTGGGGTGGTGACTGGGGAGCTGTACTGGGGTGGTGACTGGGGAGCTGTACTGGGGTGGTGACTGGGGAGCTGTACTGGGGTGGTGACTGGGGAGCTGTACTGGGGTGGTGATTGGGGAGCTGTACTGGGTGGTGATTGGGGAGCTGTACTGGGTGGTGATTGGGGAGCTGTACTGGGTGGTGACTGGGGAGCTGTACTGGGTGGTGATTGGGGAGCTGTACTGGGTGGTGACTGGGGAGCTGTACTGGTGGTGACTGGGGAGCTGTACTGGGTGGTGACACACACTGTCCCCTCCCACCAACACACACACTGTCCCCTCCCACCAACACACACACTGTCCCCTCCCACCAACACACACACTGTCCCCTCCCACCAACACACACACTGTCCCCTCCCACCAACACACACACTGTCCCCTCCCACCAACACACACACTGTCCCCTCCCACCAACACACACACTGTCCCCTCCCACCAGCACACACACTGTCCCCTCCCACCAACACACACTGACCCCTACCATCAACACACACTTATAATATCCAACACACCACTACACCCCTCTCCCTCCTCACCTGTGTTAGAGCGCTGGATGAGTCCAGGCTTGCCCCCTTGGATGGGTCCAGGGGGGTTAAGGACTACGGGGGTCGGGGCGGGGGTGGCTGTGCTGGCGGGGGCGCTGGCAGTCTGAGTGGGGGGCTCCTTGACCCCCTCCATGGCCATGAGGACAGAGGACAGCTCCTGGAGAGGCATGTTACCCAGCTCAGAGGAGAAGGGACTGGGAGGGTTCTCCAGACACATCAACCAGCTGGTGTTACCTGGACAGGAGAGAAGTCAATTACCCCCCTGGAGTCCAATGACGCCCCGGTGTGTCAATCTAAGTCACATCACAAAATCCCCATCAAAATCCGTCAGTTTAAGCGAAAATCGGTCTTATCACGTAAACGGGGTCCTAACGTTTTTTTTTATATCAAATAGCCAAATGATCCACAGTATGACATAAAACCATTCCATATGACAGCTTAGCACCCCCCACCTCCAATGACTTAGACTTTTAGGAATTAACCAATTAACCAAAGGGGTGCGTCACTTGAGTGGGTTGAGTCACTGATGTGATCTTCCTGTCTGTGTTGGCGCCCCCCCTTGGGTTGTGCCGTGGCGGAGATCTTTGTGGGCTATACTCTGCCTTGTCTCAGGATGGAAAGTTGGTGGTTGAAGATATCCCTCTAGTGGTGTTGGGGCTGTGCTTTAGCAAAGTGGGTGGGGTTATATCCTTCCTGCTTAACCCTGTCCGGGGGTATCATTGGATGGGGCCACAGTGTCTCCTGACCCCTCCTGTCTCAGCCTCCAGTATTTATGCTGCAGTAGTTTATGTGTCGGGGGGCTAGGGTCAGTTTGTTATATCTGGAGTACTTCTCCTGTCCTATTCGGTGTCCTGTGTGAATCTAAGTGTGCGTTCTCTAATTCTCTTTCTTTCTCTCTCTCTCTCTCTCTCGGAGGACCTGAGCCCTAGGATCATGCGTCAGGACTACCTGGCACGATGACTCCTTGCTGTCCCCAGTCCACCTGGCCGTGCTGACCTTGCACCCTCGACAACCACTGTGATTACTATTATTTGACCATGCTAGTCATTTATGAACATTTGAATATCTTAGCCATGTTCTGTTATAATCTCCACCCGGCACAGCCAGAAGAGGACTGGCCACCCCACATAGCCTGGTTCCTCTCTAGGTTTCTTCCTAGGTTTTGGCCTTTCTAGGGAGTTTTTCCTAGCCACCGTGCTTCTACACCTGCATTGCTTGCTGTTTGGGGTTTTAGGCTGGGTTTCTGTACAGCACTTGGAGATCTCAGCTGATGTAAAAAGGGCTTTATAAATACATTTGATGTGATTGGAATTAGTCAGGTCAGAGGAGGAAGAGAGATAGAGAAGAAAAGAGAGAAAATAATCTAAAATGGTCTGTATCTTCCGTGTGTAAACAGATGAAGAGGAAGTTATTCAACAGGTGTGTGTGTGTGTGTGTGTGTGTGTGTGTGTGTGTGTGTGTGTGTGTGTGTGTGTGTGTGTGTGTGTGTGTGTGTGTGTTTACCTGAGGGTCTGCGTATGAAGATCTCAGCCCATCCCTGGGTCAGAACGGGAAGGAACTCTGCCAGGCTGGGCTTGTCTTTGAGAGGGTCCTTAGGGGGGGCACAGGGGGAAGGAGAGGGGGGCTCCAGGCCATCCAGACAGGGGCCAGAGGAGGAGGAGGGGGGAGAGAGGGGGACACCACACAGCTCTCCCCCCTCAGAGGGTGAGACCAGGGGGCTGAGGCTCTGGGCTGGACCTGCACGGAGGGCATGGCCACCTGAGGGGGGAGAAGGAGAAAGAACAGGTGGAGAGAAGGAGGAATTAGTGACATATCACCATCCCTACCTTACATGGAACGAAGGAGAGATAGAGAGACCCCTTCAGATTAGTGGATTCAGCTATTTCAGCCACGCCCGTTGCCCCAGAACATTACAGAACAGCCATGCAATCTCCAAAGACAAACATTGGCAGTAGAATGGCCTTACTGAAAAGCTTAGTGACTTACGTGGCACCATCATAGGCCACCTTTCCAACAAGTCAGTTCGTCAAATTTCTGCCCTGTTACAGTTGACCAGGGCAGCTCTAAGTGCTGTTATTGTGAAGTGGAAACGTCAAGGAGCAACAACGGCTCAGACGCGCAGTGGTAGGCCACACAAGCTTAAAGAACGGGACCGCCGAGTGCTGTCCTCGGATGCAACACTCATTTCTGAGTTCCAAACTGCCTCTGGAAGCAAACTCAGCACAAGAACTGTTCGTTGGGAGCTTCATGAAATGGTTTTCCATGGCCGAGCAGCCGCACACAAGTCTAAGATCACCATGCGCAATGCCAAGCGTCGGCTGGAGTGGTGTAAAGCTCTCCACCATTGTACTCTGGAGCAGTGGAAACGCGTTCTCTGGAGTGATGAATCACACTTCACCCTCTGGCAGTCCCGACGGACAAATCTGGGTTTAGTGGATGCCAGGAAAACGCTACCTGCCCCAATGCATAGTGCTAACTGTAAAGTTTGGTGGAGGGGGCTGTTTTCTGGGGCTGTTTTTCATGGTTCGGGCTAGGCCCCTTAGTCCCAGTGAAGGGAAATCTTTACACTACAGCATACAATGACATTCTAGAGGACTCTGTGCTTTCAAAATTGTGGTAATCGTTTGGGGAAGGCCCTTTCCTGTTTCAGCATGACAATGCCCCTGTGCACAAAGCGAGATCCATGCAGAAATGGTTTTGTCAAGGTTGGTGTGGAAGAACTTGACTGGCGGGCACAAAGCCCTGACCTCAACCCCATCAAACACCTTTAAGATGAATTGGAACACCAACTGCGAGCCAGGCCTAAATCGCATAACATCAGTGTCCGACCTCACTAATGCTCGTGGGTGAACAGAAGCAGAAGAACAGAAGTCCCTGCAGCAATGTTCCAACATCTAGTGGAAAGCCTTCCCAGGAGAGTGGAGGCTGTTATAGCAGCAATGTTCCAACATCTAGTGGAAAGCTTTCCCAGAAGAGTGGAGGCTGTTATAGCAGCAATGTTCCAACATCTAGTGGAAAGCCTTCCCAGAAGAGTGGAGGCTGTTATAGCAGCAATGTTCCAACATCTAGTGGAAGGCTTCCCAGAAGAGTGGAGGCTGTTATAGCAGCAATGTTCCAACATCTAGTGGAAAGCCTTCCCAGAAGAGTGGAGGCTGTTATAGCAGCAATGTTCCAACATCTAGTGGAAAGCCTTCCCAGAAGAGTGGAGGGGGACCAACTCAATATTAATGCCCACGATTTTGGAATGAGATGTTCACCACATACTTTAGATCATGTAGTGTATAGAATAGATAGCTAGATAGAGAGAACGTCCTCTTCCTACCTGACACGGATCGTGCTCTGATGACAGTAGAGAGAGAGAAGGATAGAGAAGGATAGAGAGTGAGAGACAGAGAGTTCCTCATCTTCCTACCTTCAATGGATCATACTTTGATGACAGTAGAGAGAGAAGGATAGAGAGTGAGAAGGATAGAGAGAGTTCCTCCTCTTCCTACCTGACATGGATCGTACTCTGATGACAGTAGAGAGAGAAGGATAGAGAGTGAGAGATAGAGAGAAGGATAGAGAGTGAGAGACAGAGAGTTCCTCCTTTTCCTACCTGACATGGATCGTACTCTGATGACAGTAGAGAGAGAAGGATAGAGAGTGAGAGATAGAGAGAAGGATAGAGAGTGAGAGACAGAGAGTTCCTCCTCTTCCTACCTGACATGGATCGTACTCTGATGACAGTAGAGAGAGAGAAGGATAGAGAGTGAGAGAGACAGAGAGAGTTCCTCCTCTTCCTACCTGACATGGATCGTACTCTGATGCGTGAGGCTCTGTTGAGCTGTTGACTGGACTGGGACTCCAGTTTGGCCGGAGCCTCTTTGGTCTGACGGGTGTGGAGGGAGGGGTCTGACCTACAGGGGGCAAGAGAGAGACCGGATATTACTGACAGTAGGTGTGTTACCGTGTGTGTATGGGTTACAGTGTGGTTGTGTATGGGTTACCGTGTGTGTGTGTGTGTGTGTGTGTGTGTATATGGGTTACCGTGTGTGTGTGTGTGTGTGTTACCGTGTGTGTGTGTGTGTGTGTGTGTATATGGGTTACAGTGTGTGTATATGGGTTACTGTGTGTGTGTGTGGTTACCTGGTCATCTCTCCCCCTCCTCCCAGCCTCTCAGCCATGTCCATTCCCAGTAGGGCCTGGCTCCTGACCCCACCACTGGTCGTTATGGTGATCAGCTTGTTACCCACCAGCCAGGTCATACTGCGACCCCCCGCCAGAAGGAACTCTGCTATAGGAGACCTGGCAAAGGTTAAGGGTCAGGGGTTAAGTCAAGGTCACTTAGTTCCGAGGGCTTATGGCAGTTGATAATCATAGAAGACCTCGTGTCCTTTTCCCCGTTGTGATTGGGTGAATAATGAAGACTAGAGTATAGACCTCGTGTCCTTTTCCCCGTTGTGATTGGGTGAATAATGAAGACTAGAGTATAGACCTCGTGTCCTTTCCCCCGTTGTGATTGGGTGAATAATGAAGACTAGAGTATAGATCTCGTGTCCTTTCCCCCGTTGTGATTGGGTGAATAATGAAGACTAGAGTATAGACCTCGTGTCCTTTCCCCCGTTGTGATTGGGTGAATAATGAAGACTAGAGTGAAGACCCACGAGGTCACTAATAAAGGCAGAAAATATCCCGTGGTCAACCCCCCCGTCCGTGCGTACCTCTTGGGCAGGGCTGAGAAGTTGGAGAAGACGTATCGAGCCATCATGTCCAGACAGGTCTCCGTTAACTCCAGGTGGACGGTCTTTAACCCATCGTCTGCCTGGCTCACGGTGTTCTCGTCAGAAGAACCCAGACTACACGTGGTGCTGGAGGTGTGCATCCTACAGCCAGGGGGTGTCAGATAAGGGTGTCAGAGAGGGTGTCAGATAAGGGTGTCAGAGAGGGTGTCAGATAAGGGTGTCAGAGAGGGTGTCAGATAAGGGTGTCAGATAAGGGTGCCACATAGGGTGTCAGAGAGGGGTCCCAGATAAGGGTGTCCGAGAGGGTGTCAGAGAGACACACACACCAGTGGAGGCTGCTGAGGGGAGGACGGCTCATAATAACGGCTGGAACGGAGTGAATGGAATCAAAACACATTCTATAAGTATAAATAACCGTTGATACCATTACAACTACTCCCTTCCAGACAATATTATGAGCCGTCCTCCCCTCAGCAGCCTCCGCTGACACACACACACACACACACACACACACACACACACACAGTTTGCAAGATCCACACACACACACACAGTTTGCAAGATCCACACACGCAGCATTGCATTCTCCCACACACAGCCTGGCTCTTATCTTTCTCTCAGGTGTACACCTCTGATGTACACAAACACAGATGAGCCAATCTCTCTCCCACACACACACAAACAAGCTGGGACCTCTCTCCCACACACACAAACAAGCTGGGACTTGGTATAAGTAACTGTAGCGGCAGCCTGGGCGCTTGAAGTCACCCGTTCCCTCTGTGGATGTGAAGTGCTATGCTTACTGCTGACAGGGTGTCTCTTCTACAAAGGCCCGGGAACCACGGCTGGTGTCAGAGATAGAGGAAGACCAGGCGCTTTTATGTTGAAGGAGAGAGAGAGGAAGACCAGGCGCTTTTATGTTGAAGGAGAGAGAGAGAGAACACTAGAACAACATGCTGCACAGAACTCAGGGCCCGGGGGAACTGATGTACCGTAATATCCCAGTCACCTGATCTACATCTCCCTTCAGCATTCCTCCCTGGAGACCCCCCATTGCATCCCGGTAACCACGGTAACCACTGCCAGGGGAAACGGAACACCTCTAACGGAACACACAGCTACTGTTCTGTAGGACAAGTTACGCCGGTCTTCAAGGGGAGTGACATCGCCACAGGGAACGGGTTTGACGTAGGAACCGAGAGTTCAGACAAACACCGTCCAAACTACAACAGGAAGTAGTTAGGAAGTAATCTTATGGACAGATACTTTCAGCCTCTATGTCCACACATCTACATGATATACTAGATATTGAGAAGACTGTGTTTTAAACTAATGTAGATCATTCAAACTGCCTGTCTGTCTGTCTGCGTCCCTGTCTGTCTGTCTGTCTGTCTCCCTCCCTGTCTCTCTGCCTGTCTGTCTGTCTCCCTCCCTGTCTGTCTTAGTGTTATGTTATGTTGTATTGAAGTTCAACTAAACAGGTGTTCCATTGAAGGACAGATACAACCTGATGATACCTGGAGACAAAGGCCTTTATGAGCTAATAGAACACTGCTCTGAATGTCCTCAACAACAACAGCTGGAGACAAAGGCCTTTATGAGCTAATAGAACGCTGCTCTGAATGTCCTCTACAACAACAGCTGGAGACAAAGGCCTTTATGAGCTAATAGAACGCTGATCTGAATGTCCTCTACAACAACAGCTGGAGACAAAGGCCTTTATGAGCTAATAGAAAGCTGCTCTGAATGTCCTCAACAACAACAGCTGGAGACAAAGGCCTTTATGAGCTAATAGAACGCTGCTCTGAATGTCCTCTACAACAACAGCTGGAGACAAAGGCCTTTATGAGCTAATAGAACGCTGCTCTGAATGTTCTCTACAACAACAGCTGGAGACAAAGGCCTTTATGAGCTAATAGAACGCTGCTCTGAATGTCCTCTACAACAACAGCTGGAGACAAAGGCCTTTATGAGCTAATAGAACGCTGCTCTGAATGTCCTCTACAACAACAGCTGGAGACAAAGGCCTTTATGAGCTAATAGAACACTGCTCTGAATGTCCTCAACAACAACAGCTGGAGACAAAGGCCTTTATGAGCTAATAGAACGCTGCTCTGAATGTTCTCTACAACAACAGCTGGAGACAAAGGCCTTTATGAGCTAATAGAACGCTGCTCTGAATGTTCTCTACAACAACAGCTGGAGACAAAGGCCTTTATGAGCTAATAGAACGCTGCTCTGAATGTCCTCAACAACAACAGCTGGAGACAAAGGCCTTTATGAGCTAATAGAACGCTGCTCTGAATGTCCTCTACAACAACAGCTGGAGACAAAGGCCTTTATGAGCTAATAGAACGCTGCTCTGAATGTCCTCTACAACAACAGCTGGAGACAAAGGCCTTTATGAGCTAATAGAACGCTGCTCTGAATGTTCTCTACAACAACAGCTGGAGACAAAGGCCTTTATGAGCTAATAGAACGCTGCTCTGAATGTTCTCTACAACAACAGCTGGAGACAAAGGCCTTTATGAACTAATAGAACACTGCTCTGAATGTCCTAAACAACAACAGCTGGAGACAAAGGCCTTTATGAGCTAATAGAACACTGCTCTGAATGTCCTCAACAACAACAGCTGTCTGCCTGTTGCTATGGAGTTAAGAGGTACAGACTGAAGGACATGGAGAAGGGGACCCTTCAAATTAAATTACAGATTACCTGAATGGCAGTTAAAAGAGTGTGTGTGTGTGTGTGTGTGTGTGTGTGTGTGTGTGTAAGCAGACCACCAGTGGTAGGTAGGCAGAACACCTGTAGCCAGTAGGTGTCGGCTGAGGCACCAAGTCGGTTGTCGCGTTCCAAATGGCACCCTATTCCCTATGCAGTGCACTACTTTAGACCACGGCCCATAGGCAACCCCATAGGGCTCTGGTCAAAGGCAGTGCACTATGAAGGGAACAGTGTGCCGTGTGAGACGTTGCCATAGTCACACAGAGGCGTTGCCATAGTCACACACTGAGGCGTTGCCATAGTCACACACTGAGGCGTTGCCATAGTCACACACTGAGGCAAGTCTGTTAGACCTTCTGTTCGAGGAATCCCAAATACTGTACTTTCTTATAGGCACAGATCTAGGATCAGCTCAACTGGTCCCAATCCTATCCCTAACCATTAGAGGGGAAACACAAAACAGATCTAGGATCAACTCAACTGGCCCCAATCCTATCCCTAACCATTAGAGGGGAAACACAAAACTGGTCTTGGATCAGTGTGTAACGGGGAAGCTCCTCAGGCGGTCTAGTGATCGTCTCCTGCACCCTGCTGGTCAGGAGGGGGACTGACAGTTATACAGATTGTAACAGGGCCTGGTAAACTACACACTTCTTCCTCCGTCTCCTGGTACTTCAGTAGCCTGGTCCCAGATCAGTTCTTCCCTCTCCTTGGGACAATTTGGATTAGAACTAGTACTTCAGTAGCCTGGTCCCAGATCAGTTTGTGCTCTTGCCAACTCCATAGGAGGTCATTGTCAAGACAAATTGTTTGGCATGACGATGAGTTACCGTGATAACAAACAGACTGGCTAGTATTTGAGAGCTGACTAGTTGAGTGTCAGCTGAACTAATTCCCCATCTGACAGACTGCTCAATAACAACCTATGGACTCCTATGGGTTTGAGATACACAGATGGAGAGAAATGATGACACATTATCTAACCACCATTCACTTTTCACTCAGCCGCTCTCGCAGTCAGCCGCTCTCTCACAGTCAGCCGCTCTCTCACAGTCAGCCGCTCTCTCACAGTCAGCCGCTCTCTCAGTCAGCCGCTCTCTCACAGTCAGCCGCTCTCTCACAGTCAGCCGCTCTCTCACAGTCAGCCGCTCTCTCACAGTCAGCCGCTCTCTCACAGGTAGCCGCTCTCTCACAGGTAGCCGCTCTCTCACAGGTAGCCGCTCTCTCACAGGTAGCCGCTCTCTCACAGGTAGCCGCTCTCTCACAGGTAGCCGCTCTCTCACAGGTAGCCGCTCTCTCACAGGTAGCCGCTCTCTCACAGGTAGCCGCTCTCTCACAGGTAGCCGCTCTCTCACAGGTAGCCGCTCTCTCACAGGTAGCCACTCTCACAGTCAGCCACTCTCACAGTCAGCCACTCTCACAGTCAGCCACTCTCACAGTCAGCCACTCTCACAGTCAGCCACTCTCACAGTCAGCCACTCTCACAGTCAGCCACTCTCACAGTCAGCCACTCTCACAGTCAGCCACTCTCACAGTCAGCCACTCTCACAGGTAAGTATGTGTAGGGATTGGTGCATGGCAGGAGTCATTGAGTCAGTTGGAGACTGGCAGGAGTCATTGAGTCAGTCACTCGGTCATAGATGAGGGGTAGCATAATTCTGGTAACTTTCCCCAAAATTCCCAGACATCCCAATTGGAATATTCCTCGAATCTAGAAGGAATGATCGTGAAATCCAGGAATTTTCCAACCGGGATTTCTTGAAAATCTCGGAATTGTGGGAAAGTTACCTTAATTTTGTAACTCAGATAATCAAGGAATCCCAACATCCCACAAACAGACAGATGGTTGTAAATCAGCATAGCGGAACACGGAGCATCTGTGGGTCAAACAAACGCAAAGCAACAGAAAACCACACAGGCAGCATGCAAAGCATGTGTGTAAGACTGGCTTCTCATTGGCCCAGAACGCAATAGTCCCTTCCCACAGGGAAGAGGAAAAGCCAATCATTGGTAGCAGTGGCTGTCAGTCTTATCATCTCAGTACACTGCTTGGAGTAGGGCCATGTTTTTCTCCAGCCATTCAGTCAGTCAGTAAATTAAATCCAGTCGGCACAGCAAAACCCAGCAAACACCACAACCGAAAACAAACAAAAAATAACTATTCATAACAAACCAAAGCATCAAGAGAAATGAAAGAAGCCAAAACGGGGTTAACAGGAAAACATTGACAGAAATCTAGATGTTTTCCAAAGCACAAACTGCATGCAACGAAATCACTCAAATGTCGTAAAAAAAAAAAAAAGATGACAATTGCAGCCCAGAACCACTCAACACATCCTCCTCCAGCATGCCACCGCCACCCAACCCAGGTTTCCCTGGCAACCGCCCACCGGTCCTTATGGCGACGGGTCCCGCCCCCCACCACCAAGCCCCACCCCCCCCAACGGAAGCAAGAAATGTTATTTTCTGGGTTTTATTTCCTGGTTACCCAGAGTGCTCTCTACCTGCGCACCGCGTGCTCGGAGACGCTGATGCTTCGGGAGCGGAAGGCGTCCATGGCCGACAGATCTCTCAGCTCTTTAACGGGAGAGCCGGTACTCGCCGCGACGCCCGCTGCCATTGACGCCTGCTGCTGCTGCTGGTGGGCCTTCGCCATTTTGGCTGCCCGTAGGCTGGGACCATGGCAACGTGGCAGGAGTGGAGGGTGGAAGGTGTGGGGGGTAGGGGGCAGGTTGGTGTGTGTGAGATAGGGGGTGGGATTGTGTGTTGGAAAGAGGGACAGAGTAGGGGTGGGCGAGGGAGGTGAGGGCGGGGGGAGAGAGGTAACGGCCAACAGGAAACGGAAATCAGGATATGTCGCCCATCACGTCAGAAACGGCCCCGAACGACCACCAGGTGACCAACGGAGACACGGGCAAGGGGGTGGGGCACGAAGGTCAAAGGGTCAGAGGGCGAAGGTCAGGGGGATGAGCAAAAGAGAGTGTGCCAATAGCAATGGAGGGATCCAAGGTGTCAGGGCCCACCCACAACGCAGCACCCAGTCAGAGGAGGGGATGGGGGGGTCAAGTCAACCGAAGAGTAAACAAAAAACAAACAAACAAAAACAAGTTGAGAAAATTAACAGCAGTAAAACACTATGAATCGCACAAATAGGAACAGAAATATCAGAAAGGAAGGAACAACTATAAAGCAACAGGGAGATAAACAGCATCAGCTTTTTCCACAACAAACACAAACTACTCCTGAAAGAAAATGAGACGTCATCACATTGAGCAGCAAGAGAAGAAGCCGACGTTGCCATGACTCAGGAAGCATCCCAAAATGGCACCCTATTCCCTCTACAGTGCACCACCCTATGGGTCAAAAGTAGTGCCCTGTGAAGGGAATAGGCTGCCATTTGGGACACAGAGATCTGTTATAGGAGGATGGACTCCGAGCAGGAGGGGTTCAAATCAACACAACTGAAACAACCAACTGAAGAGATCGGCACGGCCTGAGGAGGGTTAATATAAACCAATGAACACAACAAGGGGGAAGGAAGAGGTTAAAGGTTAAAAACAAAAATCAACAACAAAATGTCAGGACCAACTGAGAGGAATGTGTTGGATGAAGCAGGTGTCGGAGGAGAGCACGGCTGATCTAAAAACACAAGAACCAATAGATCACGAACACATGATCTACTGTCTAACTACAAACGGACGTCTCGTATACTACGACACATTGTCCAAGTCTAAGACATAGTTGGATTCTGTAACCACTAGAGAGGACAAGTTACAGGAGAAACCACGTTTAATGTGAGAATACTCTAATGATGCCCTCACTGCTTTGTTTTATTTAAAACGTTCATTACTATATAAAAGCTGAAAAGAGCCCCTGGTACAACGACCAGGTTAATATCATACAGCTGTCTGATATGTGTTTTTACACCTGACATGCATCTCTCCAACTCCTACAGAGGTACAGTAGATAGAGTAAGTATACATAGGAGCAGGACAGGGTCAGGGGGTCTGGGCCGGTGGGAGGGGGTCAGGACAGGGTTAGGGGGTCTGGGACAGAGGGGGTCAGTACAGGGTTAGGGGGTCAGTACAGGGTTAGGGGGTCTGGCAGGGTGGGTGTCAGGACCGGGTTAGGGGGTCTGAGACAGTGGGATTGGGTTCAGTACAGGGTTAGGGGGTCTGGGGTCAGGACCGGGTTAGAGGGTCTGGGGAAGTGGTCAGTACAGGGTTAGGTGGTCTGGGACAGCTGCTGGGGGTCAGTAACGGTTAGGGGGTCTGGTACAGTAGGGAGGGGGTCAGGACAGGGTCAGGGGGTCTGGGACGGAGGGGGTCAGTACAGGGTTAGGGGGTCTGGGACAGTGGGATTGGGTTCAGTACAGGGTTAGGGGGTCTGGGACAGTGGGATTGGGTTCAGTACAGGGTTAGGGGTCTGGGACGGAGGGAGGGGGTCAGTACAGGCTATTAATAGAATGATGTTGTTATGTGTTACTATTGAGAGTTAACATGGGAGTGTGCTTGTTACTATGGTGCGTTACTATGGGAGCATGGGCGTTGCCATGGAGGGCACAAAGAAATCAGGAAGTGACATTTTGAGCGCCAACAGAAGAGAGGGAAATCAGGAGGAGAAAGAAGGAGAGAGAATCTACTCTTCTCCCCAAAGTCACCACAGAAAAAGCAAGGGAAGTGATTGGGAGTGGAGGGGGGTGGGCCCCAAGTCCATGGTCAACTTTGGTGGATAAGTCAACTTGCTCACAGAATTAAAAAAGAGCGATTCTAGACGATGTCAGTCAGGTCAGGACTTGATTATGACAGAATTCCAAGCTGGGTAGATTTTGATTGACACTCCAAAGGAACCATTAGGGTGGCCTGGTTATGGGTAGAGGGTAGGATTTAGGTGGGACGGGGTTCAGGAAGTCACTTTTGTGAGTGATTTAATTATTAGCTTTTATTATAAGATTTTATAATGTGATTTTATTTGGGGATTATTTCTCTGAGCATCTCTTTAATAGATTGCAGTGAAACAGCTGCCCTGATGAGAAAAACCCTTTGATCGAGATCGAGAGACAGAGAGACAGAGAGAGAGAGAGAGAGAGGAGAGAGAGAGAGAGACAGAGAGACAGAGAGAGAGAGAGAGAGACAGAGAGAGAGAGACAGAGAGAGAGAGAGAGAGAGAGAGAGAGAGGAGAGAGAGAGAGAGACAGAGAGACAGAGAGAGAGAGAGAGAGACAGAGAGAGAGAGAGAGAGACAGAGAGACAGAGCGAGAGAGAGAGAGAGAGAGACAGAGACAGAGACAGAGAGAGAGAGAGAGACAAAGAGAGAGAGAGACAGAGACAGAGAGAGAGAGAGAGACAGAGACAGAGACAGAGACAGAGAGAGAGAGAGAGACAAAGAGAGAGAGAGACAGAGAGAGAGAGAGAGAGAGAGAGAGAGAGAGAGACAGAGACAGAGAGAGACAAAGAGAGAGAGAGACAGAGAGAGAGAGAGAGAGAGAGACAGAGACAGTGTACAATGACACTTCGTCAATGACACGACAGAGAGACAGAGTGAGAAAGAGAAAAGACTAATCTCCTCTCTCTCCACCTCTTTGTGTATCTTGTGGTAATAATGTGCGTGAGTTGACAACAACAACCAACAGAAAATATTTACCAACAAAAACTAACCACCAAAACAGAAATGATCACCATAGCAACCTGTGGGAAACCAAAACAACCATCACACCACAACGACAGTCATGCGGAGTCCTGTGTTACCTTGACAACACCAACCTCCTGTACGGCCATGCGGTCACAAGATCTTCAATGAGTAGTCATGTGACCCGGCCGTGTGTGTGTGTGTGTGTGTGTGTACCTCTTGGGCCTCTCATTGAGGCTGGTGCTGCGAGCACGGAAGCTGCTCTGAGTGTCCTGGGTGTCATCGAACGGCATCAGAGCATTAGAGCGCAGACCCTGGAGAGAGAGAGGAGAGAGGGGGGAGGAGAGAGGAGAGAGAGGGGGGGGGGGGGGAGGAGAGAGAGAGAGGAGAGAGAGGGGGAGAGAAGAGGGCAGAGAGAGGGGGGAGAGAGGGGAGAGGAGAGAGGAGAGAGGGGGGGGAGAGAGAGGAGAGAAGAGAGGAGAGAGAGAGGGGGGAGGGAGGAGAGGGGAGAGGGGAGGGGAGAGGGCAGAGAGAGGGGGGAGAGAGGGGAGAGGAGAGAGGAGAGAGAGAGAGGGGGGAGAAAGGGGGGAGAGAGAGAGAGGAGAGAGAGGGGGAGAGAAGAGGGCAGAGAGAGGGGGAGAGAGAGGAGAGGAGAGAGGAGAGAGGAGAGGGGGAGGGAGGAGAGAGGGAGAGGAGAGTGGGGAGAGAGAGAGAGAGGGGGGAAAGAGAGAGAGAGAGGAGAGAGAGGGAGAGAGAGAGGAGAGAGAGGGGAGAGGAGAGAGAGAGAGAGGGGAGAGAGAGGGGGGAGAGAGAGGGGGGAGAGAGAGGGGGGAGAGAGAGGGGGAGAGAGAGGAGAGAGAGAGAGAGAGAAAGAGGAGAGAGAGAGGAGAGTGAGTGAGAAGAGAGAGAGGGAGAGGAGGGAGTGGTTACAAGGAAAATGTCTCAGGAAACAGGTAGATGATGTGTAAACACAGAGACCACCTACCTTGGTGATGTACTGCACAAAGTCCTTTCTGAAGGTGAGTCGGCAGCGGATAAACCACATGGAGATGACATGGTGAGCCAACGACACAATGTACTGGTTAAACCTGGAGACACAATGTACTGGTTAAACCTGGAGAGACACAATGTACTGGTTAAACCTGGAGAGAGACAATGTACTGGTTAAACCTGGAGAGAGACAATGTACTGGTTAAACCTGGAGAGAAACAATGTACTGGTTAAACCTGGAGAGAGACAATGTACTGGTTAAACCTGGAGAGACACAATGTACTGGTTAAACCTGGAGAGAGACAATGTACTGGTTAAACCTGGAGAGACACAATGTACTGGTTAAACCTGGAGAGACACAATGTACTGGTTAAACCTGGAGAGAGACAATGTACTGGTTAAATCTGGAGAGACACAATGTACTGGTTAAACCTGGAGAGAGACAATGTACTGGTTAAACCTGGAGAGAGACAATGTACTGGTTAAACCTGGAGAGAGACAATGTACTGGTTAAACCTGGAGAGAGACAATGTACTGGTTAAACCTGGAGAGACAATGTACTGGTTAAACCTGGAGAGACACAATGTACTGGTTAAACCTGGAGAGACACAATGTACTGGTTAAATCTGGAGAGAGACAATGTACTGGTTAAACCTGGAGAGACACAATGTACTGGTTAAACCTGGAGAGACACAATGTACTGGTTAAACCTGGAGAGAGACAATGTACTGGTTAAACCTGGAGAGAGACAATGTACTGGTTAAACCTGGAGAGAGACAATGTACTGGTTAAACCTGGAGAGACACAATGTACTGGTTAAACCTGGAGAGACACAATGTACTGGTTAAACCTGGAGAGAGACAATGTACTGGTTAAACCTGGAGAGAGACAATGTACTGGTTAAACCTGGAGAGAGACAATGTACTGGTTAAACCTGGAGAGAGACAATGTACTGGTTAAACCTGGAGAGAGACAATGTACTGGTTAAACCTGGAGAGAGACAATGTACTGGTTAAACCTGGAGAGAGACAATGTACTGGTTAAACCTGGAGAGAGACAATGTACTGGTTAAACCTGGAGAGACAATGTACTGGTTAAACCTGGAGAGAGACAATGTACTGGTTAAACCTGGAGAGAGACAATGTACTGGTTAAACCTGGAGAGAGACAATGTACTGGTTAAATCTGGAGAGAGACAATGTACTGGTTAAACCTGGAGAGAGACAATGTACTGGTTAAACCTGGAGAGAGACAATGTACTGGTTAAACCTGGAGAGAGACAATGTACTGGTTAAACCTGGAGAGACACAATGTACTGGTTAAACCTGGAGAGAGACAATGTACTGGTTAAACCTGGAGAGAGACAATGTACTGGTTAAACCTGGAGAGACACAATGTACTGGTTAAACCTGGAGAGACACAATGTACTGGTTAAACCTGGAGAGACACAATGTACTGGTTAAATCTGGAGAGACACAATGTACTGGTTAAACCTGGAGAGACACAATGTACTGGTTAAACCTGGAGAGAGACAATGTACTGGTTAAAACTGGAGAGAGACAATGTACTGGTTAAATCTGGAGAGAGACAATGTACTGGTTAAATCTGGAGAGACACAATGTACTGGTTAAACCTGGAGAGACACAATGTACTGGTTAAACCTGGAGAGAGACAATGTACTGGTTAAACCTGGAGGGAGGGAGGGAGGGGGAGGGGGGGAGGAGAGAGAGAGAGAGAGAGAGAGAGAGAGAGGGGATGGAGAGAGAGAGAGAGAGAGAGAGAGAGAGAGAGAGAGAGAGAGAGAGAGAGAGAGAGGATGGAGAGAGAGGAGGGAGAGAGAAACGGAGGGAGAGAGAAACAGAGAGGAGTTAGAAAATGATAGAGGTAGAGAGTGAGAGAGAGAGAGGTAGAGAGAGAAACAGAGAGAGAGAGAGAGAGAGAGAGAGAGAGAGAGAGAGAGAGAGAGAGAGGTAGAGAGAGAAACAGAGTGAGAGAGCGTGTGTGTGAGCGTGCGTACGCATTTGTTACACGTGTGTGTATCGGGTACTCACTTGGAGGGGTTGGTGTAGGGCAGGGAGATGGCGAACACACTGACATACTGCTCTGCTACAAAGTAAGCATAGAGATGTGGCAGCCGCACCAGAGCTACAACACACACACACACACAGTTAGCATGACATAATCTAACCTTGCCATGTGGCACCATCATCAACAGGTAAGGATGTAATAGGGTCACTAATTCTACAACTGAACAAGTCATCTTCCCAGTAAAGACACTAAAGTATATAACATGACTGTGTGAGGAATATTAGGTGTGTTTCCCATATGTAAACATTATATAACATGAACTAGGAAGTGAAATACAAAGAATCCTTCACACATTCATTGGCTGATCTAACTTCCTGTATATACAGATCCTGTTCTCTGATTGGCTTCCATCTATCAGGGCGTGTTTAACTAAGGTGTGTTCTCACTGGACAGGAATTCCAGCATGGGTGACGCCATGGCGACGGTTGCCGAGATGTGCGTCAGCTTGACGATGAGGGCGGGGAGGAGTTTAATCATGATGTCAGGCATCTCCACGGTGCACATTGTCAGGGCAACCACACACTGCTTGGCACAGCGGTATATCAGCCCTGCTTCCAGACACTGAACCAACTCCCTCTGAGAGATAAAGATGGCAAGAGAGAAGAGAACAACGATGATGTTATTTATGATCAGATTATGAGATGAAACTCTCAAAAAGGCACAAGCTGTTTTTACCTGCCCGAGGATTATGGTCACTTGCCCAAATGTTTTATTTTCTACTTAGGCCTACAGTCGCAGATGCCATTAATGGAATTGTCTCTCACTCAAACACCTAGTGATTTAAATTCAGCAGACACTTTTTACCAGCTATAGTATCTAGTGATTTAAATTCAGCAGACACTTTTTACCAGCCATAGTATCTAGTGATTTAAATTCAGCAGACACTTTTTACCAGCTATAGTATCTAGTGATTTAAATTCAGCAGACACTTTTTACCAGCCATAGTATCTAGTGATTTAAATTCAGCAGACACTTTTTACCAGCCATAGTATCTAGTGATTTAAATTCAGCAGACACTTTTTACCAGCCATAGTATCTAGTGATTTAAATTCAGCAGACACTTTTTACCAGCCATAGTATCTAGTGATTTAAATTCAGCAGACACTTTTTACCAGCCATAGTATCTAGTGATTTAAATTCAGCAGACACTTTTTACCAGCCATAGTATCTAGTGATTTTTACCTGCCTAAAAAAAAGCTACATTGAATAGACCAAGAAAACTCATCAACGTGCTAACGACTATCACAGAAAACTCATCAACGTGCTAACGACTATATCACAGAAAACTCATCAACGTGCTAACGACTATCACAGAAAACGCATCAACGTGCTAACGACTATCACAGAAAACTCATCAACGTGCTAACGACTATCACAGAAAACTCATCAACGTGCTAACGACTATTACAGAAAACTCATCAACGTGCTAACGACTATCACAGAAAACTCATCAACGTGCTAACGACTATCACAGAAAACTCATCAACGTGCTAACGACTCTATCACAGAAAACTCATCAACGTGCTAACGACTATCACAGACAACTCATCAACGTGCTAACGACTATATCACAGAAAACTCATCAACGTGCTAACGACTATCACAGAAAACTCATCAACGTGCTAACGACTATCACAGAAAACTCATCAACGTGCTAACGACTATCACAGAAAACTCATCAACGTGCTAACGACTATCACAGAAAACTCATCAACGTGCTAACGACTATCACAGAAAACTCATCAACGTGCTAACGACTATCACAGAAAACTCATCAACGTGCTAACG
>NW_023493789.1:90000-150526 GCF_013265735.2 Oncorhynchus mykiss
AAACCCCTTCCCTCTAACGAGACAGAAACCAACACAGGTGAAACCCCTTCCCTCTAACGAGACAGAAACCAACACAGGTGAAACCCCTTCCCTCTAACGAGACAGAAACCAACACAGGTGAAACCCCTTCCCTCTAACGAGACAGAAACCAACACAGGTGAAACCCCTTCCCTCTAACGAGACAGAAACCAACACAGGTGAAACCCCTTCCCTCTAACGAGACAGAAACCAACACAGGTGAAACCCCTTCCCTCTAACGAGACGGAAACCAATACAGGTGAAACCCCTTCCCTCTAACGAGACAGAAACCAACACAGGTGAAACCCCTTCCCTCTAACGAGACAGAAACCAACACAGGTGAAACCCCTTCCCTCTAACGAGACAGAAACCAACACAGGCGAAACCCCTTCCCTCTAACGAGACAGAAACCAACACAGGTGAAACCCCTTCCCTCTAACGAGACGGAAACCAATACAGGCGAAACCCCTTCCCTCTAACGAGACAGAAACCAACACAGGTGAAACCCCTTCCCTCTAACGAGACAGAAACCAACACAGGTGAAACCCCTTCCCTCTAACGAGACAGAAACCAACACAGGTGAAACCCCTTCCCTCTAACGAGACAGAAACCAACACAGGTGAAACCCCTTCCCTCTAACGAGACAGAAACCAACACAGGTGAAACCCCTTCCCTCTAACGAGACAGAAACCAACACAGGTGAAACCCCTACTGACTTAAGGAGGTGGCACCAATAAGCCTATCATCCAACCTCAAAAACATCAAAGTAAAAACCAAGACCTGTAACAGTGTGTACCATAGAACAGAGTGTAGAACAGAGCTGGTCTATGCTGCAGGGAGAGGACAGCAGCAGGACTTTATACTGCAGGGTCCAGGGCATCTTGTCTAGTACCAGCTTCAACACCTTCCAGTCTGTCTCCTGGAACAGAGAGAGAGAGAGAGAGGGAACAACACACACACAGAGAGAGGGAACAACACACAGAGTTAGGGAGAGAGAGACAGAGAGAGAGAGAGTTAGGGAGGGAGACAGAGAGAGAGAGAGAGAGTTAGGGAGGGAGACAGAGAGAGCAGAGCCGCTGCCCACTCTGTACAGGGGGTACCGGTACATAGTCTTGCTATTGTTATTGTACTGCTGCTCGTTGACTACTTGTTACTTTTATTTCTTCATATTCATTTTTTTTCAACTGCATTGTTGGTTAAGGGCTTGTCGGTAAGCATTTCACTGTAGATAGGTAGGTGTGTGTGTGTGTAGGTACCATCTTCAGGCACTGTAGCAGCACATTAAAGGCAGGTGAGTAGGGCAGGCAGGCTGTACGGATGGAGGAGGAGGGGGCAGTGGTGGTGGAGGAGGAGGGGGCAGGACTGCCAGCAGGGGGAGACACTGAGCCTGCAGGCTTCTTCTCACTCCCTCGTTTCTCTGGCTCCCTGGAAACACACAGAGAGCGAGAGAGAGAGCGAGAGAGAGCGAGAGAGAGAGAGCGAGAGAGAGAGAGCGAGAGAGAGGAGAGAGAGAGGAGAGAGAGCAGGTTAGAATGTGGGGTATTACAGACAAAACGTTCCATTGACAGACATTACACATTGACAGACAGTGGTAGACATTACACATTGACAGACATTACACATTGACAGACAGTGGTAGACATTACACATTGACAGACATTACACATTGACAGACAGTGGTAGACATTACACATTGACAGACATTACACATTGACAGACAGTGGTAGACATTACACATTGACAGACAGTGGTAGACTTGGCCCAATGTCGTCCGGGTTTGGCCGGTGTAGGCCGTAATTGTAAATAATAATTTGTTCTCGGCTGACTTGTCTAGTTAAAGAAATGTGAAATAAAACACTAGTAAGGAGCATCAACAACTGGTTTGGGATTTGCCACTATACATTCAATAGGTACTTTATGGTATCTGTCTAGTCATCTGTCCTTGTAATATTGTCTTGAAGGTGAATTGACTGTTTGCCGGGGAGATCTGAGTTTAGAGTGGACAGAGTGTGAAGGTGAATTGACTGTTTGCCGGGGAGATCTGAGTTTAGAGTGGACAGAGTGTGAAGGTGAATTGACTGTTTGCCGGGGAGATCTGAGTTTAGAGTGGACAGAGTGTGAAGGTGAATTGACTGTTTGCCGGGGAGATCTGAGTTTAGAGTGGACAGAGTGTGAAGGTGAATTGACTGTTTGCCAGGGAGATCTGAGTTTAGAGTGGACAGAGTGTGAAGGTGAACTGACTGTTTGCCGGGGAGATCTGAGTTTAGAGTGGACAGAGTGTGAAGGTGAACTGACTGTTTGCCGGGGAGATCTGAGTTTAGCGTGGACAGAGTGTGAAGGTGAACTGACTGTTTGCCGGGGAGATCTGAGTTTAGAGTGGACAGAGTGTGAAGGTGAACCCACCCCATGTCACAGTGGCAGTACGGACTGAACCTCAGAACCCCGTCTTTACTGAGGAACCCCAGACGATGGAGGGAGTCAGTTCTCATCATCAGGAGGAAGTCAAACACCTGAAAGAGAGAGAGAGATAGCGATAGAGACATAGAGAGAGAGAGAGAGACAGAGACCGAGAGAGAGACAGAGACCGAGAGAGAGAGAGAGACACAGAGACCGAGAGAGAGACACAGAGAGAGACCGAGAGAGAGACCGAGAGAGAGACCGAGAGAGAGACCGAGAGAGAGACAGAGAGAGAGACAGAGAGAGAGAGAGAGAGACAGAGAGAGACAGAGAGAGAGAGACAGAGAGAGAGACAGAGAGAGAGAGAGAGACAGAGAGAGACAGAGAGAGAGACAGAGAGAGAGACAGAGACATAGAGAGAGACAGAGACATAGAGAGAGACAGAGAGAGAGACAGAGAGAGAGACAGAGAGACATAGAGAGAGACATAGAGAGAGACAGAGAGAGACACCGAGACAGAGAGAGACAGAGAGTAAGTCTGCTGTGTCACTTTGGACAACGTCCTCATCCCTTCCTTTGTTGACGGTTTCTGATTGGCACCAATGAAAAGGCCTTTTGAACCTTCTTGATAAACAAAAAAAGGAGCATTTCCAAACCTGCAGGTGACTGGCGCCCTACCTGCCGCAGGTGACTGGCGCCCTACCTGCCGCAGGTGACTGGCGCCCTACCTGCCGCAGGTGACTGGCGCCCTACCTGCCGCAGGTGACTGGCGCCCTACCTGCCGCAGGTGACTGGCGCCCTACCTGCCGCAGGTGACTGGCGCCCTACCTGCCGCAGGTGACTGGCGCCCTACCTGCTGCAGGCCACAATGGAGCTGTAACATTTGAACCCTAGTTGACCTCTGTGTGACCCCTGTGTATGCTACCTGTAGTCGTATGCTGCAGGCCACAGCGGAGCTGTACTTGCTCTTGTAGTGCAGCTGCAGGTGTCCGATCAGCAGCTCGTACACTCGACTAGCGTGGCTGGCTGGCAGGCTGTACAGCTTACTCTGAGAGTGGAGAGCAACAGAGCACAGATACACTATCAATTCCCCTTTCCATCAATCACATATGTAACGCTGCATTGACCCTGTGTGTCTCTCAGTGTGTGTGTGTGTCTCTCAGTGTGTGTGTGTGTCTCTCAGTGTGTGTGTGTGTCTCTCAGTGTGTGTGTGTGTGTATGTGTCTCAGTGTGTGTGTGTGTACCTGCAGTATCTCCAGTAGGCCTCGTATAGCCGTCCTGACATCCTCCATGGGGGATTCTGCCGTGGGGTCTCTCTCCGACACCTCCAGGGGCCCTGGGCACACCAGCGAACGACTCGCCACCTGCACAAAGAGAGACACACACACTCTAATCAAATCACCACCAGGTGGTGAAGGTAGGAAAGAACACCTCCACTTCGCTAATCCTCGTCACCGGGTTCCCACAAGGGTGCGTCCTCAGCCCTCTCCTGTACTCCCTGTTCACCCACGACTGCGTGGCCATGCACGCCTCCAACTCAATCACCAAGTTTGTAGACGACACTACAGTAGTAGGCTTGATTGCCAACAACGACCAGATGGTCTACAGGGAGGAGGAGAGGACCCTCGGAGTGTGGTGTCAGGAAAATATCTCCCACTCAACGTCAGCAAAGCAAAGGAGATGATCGTGGACTTCAGGAAACAGCAGAGGGAGCACCCCCCTATCCACATCGATGGGACTACGGTGGAGAAGGTGGAAAGTTTTAAGTTCCTCGGTGTACAAATCACGGACAAACTGAAATGGTCCACCCACACAGACAGCGTGGTGAAGAAGGCGCAACCTCAGGAGGCTGAAGAAATTTGGCTTGTCAACGAAAACACACAAACTTCTACAGATGCACAATCGAGAGCATCCTGGCAGGCTGTATCACCGCCTGGTACGGCAACTGCTCCGCCCTCAACCGTAAGACTCTCCAGACGGTAGTGAGGTCTGCACAACGCATCACCGGGGGCAAACTACCTGCCCTCCAGGACACCTACACCACCCGATGTCACAGGAAGCCATAAAGATCATCAAGGACAACAACCACCCGAGCCACTGCCTGTTCATACCGCTATCATCCAGAAGGCGAGGTCAGTACAGGTGCATCAAAGCAGGGACCGAGAGACTGAAAAACAGCCTCTATCTCAAGGCCATCAGACTGTTAAACAGCCATCGCTAACATTGAGTGGCTGCTGCCAACATACTGACTCAAATCTCTAGCCACTGCAATAATAAAAAATTGGATGTAATAAATGTTTCACTAGCCACTTTAAACAATGCCACTTAATATAATGTTTACATACCCTACATTACTCATCTCATATGTATATACTGTACTCTATACCATCTACTGCATCTTGCCTATGCCGTTCGGTCATCACTCATTCATATATTTATATGTACATATTAATTCCTTTACACTTGTGTGTATAAGTAGTAGTTGTTGTGGAATTGTTAGATTACTTGTTAGATATTACTGCACGGTTGGAACTAGAAGCACAAGCATTTCACTACACTCACATTAACATCTGCTAACCATGTGTATGTGACCATTAACATCTGCTAACCATGTGTATGTGACCAATAAACATCTGCTAACCATGTGACCAATAACATCTGCTAACCATGTGTATGTGACCATTAACATCTGCTAACCATGTGTATGTGACCAATAACATCTGCTAACCATGTGTATGTGACCAATAACATCTGCTAACCATGTGTATGTGACCAATAACATCTGCTAACCATGTGTATGTGACCAATAACATCTGCTAACCATGTGTATGTGACCAATCACATCTGCTAACCATGTGTATGTGACCAATCACATCTGCTAACCATGTGACCAATAACATCTGCTAACCATGTGTATGAGACCATTAACATCTGCTAACCATGTGACCAATAACATCTGCTAACCATGTGACCAATAACATCTGCTAACCATGTGTATGTGACCAATCACATCTGCTAACCATGTGACCAATCACATCTGCTAACCATGTGTATGTGACCAATCACATCTGCTAACCATGTGTATGTGACCAATCACATCTGCTAACCATGTGTATGTGACCAATCACATCTGCTAACCATGTGTATGTGACCAATCACATCTGCTAACCATGTGTATGTGACCAATCACATCTGCTAACCATGTGTATGTGACCAATAACATCTGCTAACCGTGTGTATGTGACAAATAACATCTGCTAACCGTGTGTATGTGACCAATAACATCTGCTAACCGTGTGTATGTGACCAATCACATCTGCTAACCATGTGTATGTGACCAATCACATCTGCTAACCATGTGACCAATAACATCTGCTAACCATGTGTATGAGACCATTAACATCTGCTAACCATGTGACCAATAACATCTGTTAACCATGTGACCAATAACATCTGCTAACCATGTGTATGTGACCAATCACATCTGCTAACCATGTGTATGTGACCAATCACATCTGCTAACCATGTGTATGTGACCAATCACATCTGCTAACCATGTGTATGTGACCAATCACATCTGCTAACCATGTGTATGTGACCAATCACATCTGCTAACCATGTGTATGTGACCAATCACATCTGCTAACCATGTGTATGTGACCAATAACATCTGCTAACCATGTGTATGTGACCAATAACATCTGCTAACCATGTGTATGTTACCAATAACATCTGCTAACCATGTGTATATGACCAATAACATCTGCTAACCATGTGTATGTGACCAATAACATCTGCTAACCATGTGTATGTGACCAATAACATCTGCTAACCATGTGTATGTGACCAATAACATCTGCTAACCATGTGTATGTGACCAATAACATCTGCTAACCATGTGTATGTGACCAATCACATCTGCTAACCATGTGTATGTGACCAATAACATCTGCTAACCATGTGTATGTGACCAATAACATCTGCTAACCATGTGTATGTGACCAATAACATCTGCTAACCATGTGTATGTGACCAATAACATCTGCTAACCATGTGTATGTGACCATTAACATCTGCTAACCATGTGTATGTGACCATTAACATCTGCTAACCATGTGTATATGACCAATAACATCTGCTAACAATGTGACCAATAACATCTGCTAACCATGTGTATGTGACCATTAACATCTGCTAACCATGTGTATATGACCAATAACATCTGCTAACCATGTGTATATGACCAATAACATCTGCTAACCATGTGTATGTGACCAATAACATTGGATTTGCCATATTTATGAAGCCCTTTTTCCATTCTACAGAAGCCTAAAACCCCAAAACCCCAAACCGCAAACAATGCTGTTGTAGAAGCAGGGATCCGAGCAAGAGAGAGAACAACCTCTCACAAACAAACACCTTTCACACCTTTAAAAGGGACCATCTGTAGTTGCTACATCCTTCAGAGGACTCAAATGATTGATACGAACCCGCTGAATCATGAAGAATATAACTTCCACATGCTCGCTCTGATATTCTGAGTTATTTGTCTTTACGGATGGTTGATCCTTGCATCCACAGCTCTGTCTATGAATCTGAGAGGTTACATTTCTCCTGCTCCGTCCCTCAGCCTCGTCCCTCAGTCTCGTTCCTCAGTCTCCAACGGTTACATTTCTCCTGCTCCGGTGTGCGTGTCCCCTACCCTCCAGGAGGCTGGTGAAGCGGTGTGCGTGTCCCCTACCCTCCAGGAGGCTGGTGAAGCGGTGTGCGTGTCTCCTACCCTCCAGGAGGCTGGTGAAGCGGTGTGCGTGTCTCCTACCCTCCAGGAGGCTGGTGAAGCGGTGTGCGTGTCTCCTACCCTCCAGGAGGCTGGTGAAGCGGTGTGCGTGTCTCCTACCCTCCAGGAGGCTGGTGAAGCGGTGTGCGTGTCTCCTACCCTCCAGGAGGCTGGTGAAGCGGTGTGCGTGTCTCCTACCCTCCAGGAGGCTGGTGAAGCGGTGTGCGTGTCTCCTACCCTCCAGGAGGCTGGTGAAGCGGTGTGCGTGTCTCCTAACCTCCAGGAGGCTGGTGAAGCGGTGTGCGTGTCTCCTACCCTCCAGGAGGCTGGTGAAGCGGTGTGCGTGTCTCCTACCCTCCAGGAGGCTGGTGAAGTGGTGTGTGTGTGTGTGTCTCCTACCCTCCAGGAGGCTGGTGAAGTGGTGTGTGTGTCTCCTACCCTCCAGGAGGCTGGTGAAGTGGTGTGTGTGTGTGTGTCTCCTACCCTCCAGGAGGCTGGTGAAGTGGTGTGTGTGTGTCTCCTACCCTCCAGGAGGCTGGTGAAGTGGTGTGTGTGTGTCTCCTACCCTCCAGGAGGCTGGTGAAGTGGTGTGTGTGTCTCCTACCCTCCAGGAGGCTGGTGAAGTGGTGTGTGTGTGTCTCCTACCCTCCAGGAGGCTGGTGAAGTGGTGTGTGTGTGTCTCCTACCCTCCAGGAGGCTGGTGAAGTGGTGTGTGTCTCCTACCCTCTGAATGATGTCCAGGAGGCTGGTGAAGTGGTGTGTGTTTCCTACCCTCCAGGAGGCTGGTGAAGTGGTGTGTGTTTCCTACCCTCCAGGAGGCTGGTGAAGTGGTGTGTGTCTCCTACCCTCCAGGAGGCTGGTGAAGTGGTGTGTGTGTGTGTCTCCTACCCTCCAGGAGGCTGGTGAAGTGGTGTGTGTCTCCTACCCTCTGAATGATGTCCAGGAGGCTGGTGAAGTGGTGTGTGTTTCCTACCCTCCAGGAGGCTGGTGAAGTGGTGTGTGTTTCCTACCCTCCAGGAGGCTGGTGAAGTGGTGTGTGTCTCCTACCCTCCAGGAGGCTGGTGTGTGTGTCTCCTACCCTCTGAAATGTCCAGGAGGCTGGTGAAGTGGTGTGTGTCTCCTACCCTCTGAATGATGTCCAGGAGGCTGGTGAAGTGGTGTGTACTACAGCTCTCAGCCAGGTCCACCAGTAGCTGGGTAGCCTGTCTCCTCACAGCCAGGTCTCTGTCCTCTGCTATCCCACTGAGCTGAGGAACCACCACCACCTCGATCAGCTCCTCCTGGGAAGGAGAAGACAGAATGAACACGCAGGGAGAGATGGAGAGAACGGGAGAGGGAGTCAATGAGAATAGTTTGATGGTGAGTGAGTGGGTGAGTACCTCGTAGAGTTGGCGGTTGGTGCTGAGGACAAAGGAGAGGATGTGAAGCACTTTGATCCTGATCACACTACGACTCTCATTCCTGGGGGGGAAAGAGAGAGAGACACAGAAAGAGAGAGAGACCCAGAGAGAGGAGAGAGAGAGACCCAGAGAGAGGAGAGAGAGAGACCCAGAGAGAGGAGAGAGAGAGAGACCCAGAGAGAGGAGAGAGAGAGAGACCCAGAGAGAGGAGAGAGAGAGAGACCCAGAGAGAGGAGAGAGAGAGAGACCCAGAGAGAGGAGAGAGAGAGAGACCCAGAGAGAGGAGAGAGAGAGACCCAGAGAGAGGAGAGAGACCCAGAGAGAGAGACCCAGAGAAGCAGTTTAACACAAACTTTCTTTCCCTAAATAATGTTCAACATAAGACAGGAATGACAATCACTCAACGGGCACCTATAACAACTTTTAGTTTGGTTTTTGTTTCCATGGCGACTGCCTGTTTTGGTATCCGTGGCGACCACACAGCACTATACAGTTACCTGAAGAACTTCTCCATAAGGCGGTGTAGGCTCTGGATCCACCCGTCTTTAGCTGGCTGGATGGACTGGGCCCGGTACGATATCAGAGTCAGCACCGACGCATCCTGATGACATCACAACAACAACTCCTTACAAGAACAATGGAAGACAAAGTGAAGGCAAATAACAGATATCACACAAAGACTGTCAGACACAGGGAAAAAAGAGAGAGAGAAGGGCTGATAAGAGGAAGAAAGGAGAAGAGGAGGAAGAGGAGGGCCGATGACAGGGGGAAAGGAGAAGAGGAGGAAGAGGAGGAAAGGAGAAGAGGGGGAGGAGGAGGAAAGGAGACGAGGGGGAAGTGGAGGGCCGATGAGAGGAGGAAAGGAGAAGAGGGGGAGAGGAGGGCCTATGAGAGGAGGAAAGGAGAAGAGAGGGAGAGGAGGGCCTATGAGAGGAGGAAAGGAGAAGAGAGGGAGAGGAGGAAAGGAGAAGGGGAAGTGGAGGGCCTATGAGAGGAGGAAAGGAGAAGAGGGGGAGAGGAGAAGAGGAGGAAAGGAGTAGAGGGGGAGAGGAGGAAAGGAGAAGAGGGGGAAGTGGAGGGCCTATGAGAGGAGGAAAGGAGAAGAGGAGAAAAGGAGAAGATGGGGAAGTGGAGGAAAGGAGAAGAGGAGGAAGAAGAGGAGGAAAGGAGAAGAGGAGGAAGAGGAGGAAAGGAAAAGAGGAGGAAGAGGAGGAAAGGAGAAGAGGAGGAAAGGAGAAGTGGGGGAAGAGGAGGAAGAGGAGGAAAGGAGAAGAGGAGGAAGAGGAGGAAAGGAGAAGAGGAGGAAAGGAGAAGAGGGGGAAGTGGAGGGCCGATGAGAGGAGGAAAGGAGAAGAGGAGGAAGAGGAGGAAAGGAGAAGAGACTTACAGGTCTTTTGTCAGCACACTTCTCCACCAGACTGAAGAACTTGTCAGATGATCCATGGAAGCCGTTCTGCTCATAGAGCTCCTCCACTGTAGTCAGCAACTCAAACACTATGGACTTCAGCTCTGCACTGCCTATCGACTGGAAAGAGAACTCAAACACTATGGACTTCAGCTCTGCACTGCCTATCGACTGGAGAGAGAACTCAAACACTATGGACTTCAGCTCTGCACTGCCTATCGACTGGAGAGAGAACTCAAACACTATGGACTTCAGCTCTGCACTGCCTATCGACTGGAAAGAGAACTCAAACACTATGGACTTCAGCTCTGCACTGCCTATCGACTGGAGAGAGAACTCAAACACTATGGACTTCAGCTCTGCACTGCCTATCGACTGGAGAGAGAACTCAAACACTATGGACTTCAGCTCTGCACTGCCTATCGACTGGAGAGAGAACTCAAACACTATGGACTTCAGCTCTGCACTGCCTATCAACTAGAGAGAGAACTCAAACACTATGGACTTCAGCTCTGCACTGCCTATCGACTGGAGAGAGAACTCAAACACTATGGACTTCAGCTCTGCACTGCCTATCGACTGGAGAGAGAACTCAAACACTATGGACTTCAGCTCTGCACTGACTATCGACTGGAGAGAGAACTACATTCATTTTCTCGGTCTGTCTGTATGTATGTGTGTGTGTGTGTGTGTGTCTTTGTATCTGTGTCTCTGTGTGTGTGTGTGTGTCTTTGTCTGTGTGTGTGTGTGTATGTCTTTGTCTGTGTGTGTGTGTGTGTACCTGAATCTGCTGTAGTAACCTCTCTATGATCCCCAGCAGTATGTCCCATGTGACCACCTGGAGTTCCTTGCCATACTTCTTTATCAGTCTGGTGATGGACAGAACGATCTCATACGACACCATCTCGTTGGCACACCACATCGCCTGGGGGTTAAAGGTCAGGGGTTGGTCAGAGGTCAAAGTAAAAACTTCTCTAATGCACCTTTAAAATGCTCTCTGGATCCTACCTTATAGAATGATGGGAGGACCAGGGTAGGGGTGTTCTTTAAGGCTGGGAGACGGTGCGCCCCCCATAGAGCCATCCCTACGAAGAACACTGCTCCTCTCAGCAATGGAGAATCCTCCATATACGCCCTGACAGAGAGAGAAAGGACAGGTTAGACACACACACACAGAGAGGACAGGTTAGACACACACACACACACACACAGAGAGAGGACAGGTTAGACACACACACAGAGAGAGGACAGGTTAGACACACACAGAGGACAGGTTAGACACACACACACAGAGAGAGGACAGGTTAGACACACACACACACACAGAGAGAGGACAGGTTAGACACACACACACACAGAGAGAGGACAGGTTAGACACACACACACACAGAGAGAGGACAGGTTAGACACACACACACACACACACAGAGAGGACAGGTTAGACACACACACACACACACACACAGGTTAGACACACACAGAGAGAGGACAGGTTAGACACACACAGAGAGAGGACAGGTTAGACACACACAGAGAGAGGACAGGTTAGACACACACAGAGGGAGGACAGGTTAGACACACACAGAGGGAGGACAGGTTAGACACACACAGAGGGAGGACAAGTTAGACACACACAGAGGGAGGACAAGTTAGACACACACACACACACACACACACACAGAGGACAGGTTAGACACAGAGAGGACAGGTTAAACACAGAGAGGAGAGGTTAGACACACAGAGAGGACAGGTTAAACACACAGAGAGGACAGGTTAAACACACAGAGAGGACAGGTTAAACACACAGAGAGGACAGGTTAAACACACAGAGAGGACAGGTTAGACACACGCAGGCACACACACACACATACAGAGAGGACAGGTTAGACACACACACACAGAGAGGACAGTTTAGACACACACACAGAGAGGAGAAGTTAGACACACAGAGAGGAGAGGTTAGACACACGCAGGCGCACACACACACACAGGGTTGTTACCTCTCCTCCATGATACGGCACATGGTGTATATGGCACTATGGCCCAGATGAGTCCCCAACACCTTCCTCATCAACTGGAGAGATGGAGGAGAGGGGAGGGGAGGAGAGGGGAGAAGGGGGAGGAGGAGAGAGGAGAGGGATGGAGGAGAGGGGAGAGTAGGAGAGGAGAGGGGGGAAAGGGGAGGAGGAGAGTAGAGGGGAGGAGGAGAGTAGAGGGAGGAGGAGAGTAGGAGAGGGGAGATGAGAGAGTAGGAGAGTAGAGGGGAGAGTAGGAGGGGAGATGAGAGCGTAGGCGAGGAGAGATGAGAGAGGAGGAGCAGTATTATCACCTGCCAGATTGTGTATAATCTGTTGATAATTTCTAACAGTTAGATGTTAGAATATTAATCATTACTATTATTATTATTGTTTAGTCAGATTAATTAACATGACAAGTAGATCATCAGACACACACTCACCAACTCTCCTTCCCCCAACACTCCCTCCCCCAACTCTCCCTCCCCCAACTCTCCCTCCCCCAACTCACCCTCCCCCAACTCACCCTCCCCCAACTCTCCCTCCCCCAACACTCCCTCCCCCAACTCTCCCTCCCCCAACTCTCCCTCCCCCAACTCTCCCTCCCCCAACTCTCCCTCCCCCAACTCTCCCTCCCCCAACTCTCCCTCCCCCAACTCTCCCTCCACCAACGCTCCCTCCCCAACACTCCCTCACCTTCCAGCAGGACTCACAGAACTCCTTGACGTTGACGGTGCGACAGAGAGTGATGATGAAGACGGTGAGGGAGTCAGAGGGGAGGCAGTTATAACACACCACCGCATCCAGCACCTGTAGAGCCATCTGGACACACACACACACGCCGAGACGACACACACACACCGAGACGACACACACACACACACACACCGAGACGACACACACACACACCGAGACGACACACACACACACACACACCGAGACCACACACACACACACACACACACGTTAATGACCTCATGAATAAAAAGCCCAGTTGTAAAGTTGTTGTAAAACAGTTGTAAAACCTCGACATCAGAGTAAATTAAATATTACCTCAATGTCTGTCGAGGCTGTTGTCCGGTTACACAGCAGACAGATCTTCCTGTTGGACAAAACCACACACACTGAGACCTAGCACGCGTGTGTGTGTGTGTGTGTATGTGTATGTCATAAGACCCCACAAAAATATTATACTAACAAAAATTTGACGAACTGGGTACATGCCATTTCTAGTGGGGTTTAGGGTTTAGGGTAGAATTAGAGTTAGGTTGAGGGTTAGGAGCTAGGGTTTTGAGTTAAGGTTAGGGATTAAGGTTAGGGATTAAGGTTAGGGATTAAGGTTAGGGGTTAAGGTTAGGGGTTAAGGTTAGGGGTTAAGGTTAGGGGTTAAGGTTAGGGGTTAAGGTTAGGGGTTAAGGTTAGGGGTTAAGGTTAGGGGTTAAGGTTAGGGGTTAAGGTTAGGGGTTAAGGTTAGGGGTTAAGGTTAGGGGTTAAGGTTAGGGGTTAAGGTTAGGGGTTAAGGTTAGGGATTAAGGTTAGGGATTAAGGTTAGGGGTTAAGGTTAGGGGTTAAGGTTAGGGGTTAAGGTTAGGGGTTAAGGTTAGGGGTTAAGGTTAGGGGTTAAGGTTAGGGGTTAAGGTTAGGGATTAAGGTTAGGGATTAAGGTTAGGGATTAAGGTTAGGGATTAAGGTTAGGGATTAAGGTTAGGGATTAAGGTTAGGGATTAAGGTTAGGGAAAATAGTATTTTGAATGGGACTGAATTGTGTGTCCCCACTAGGTTAGTTGTACAAGACTGTGTGTGTTCTTACTGGACCATGACGGATACGTTCTGGTCGAGGTAGCAGCTGTTGAACTTGACCAGGTTGACCAGGACGTGGAGGAAGTCCGCGGTCAGACCAATGTCCATCCACAGCAGGACAAACCCAGCTGCAGTTGATCAATAAATTAAATCAACCAGTCAGTCAAACATATCATGACCAAATCAGTCAAAAATATCGTGACCAAATCAGTCAAAAATATCGTGACCAAATCAGTCAAAAATATCGTGACCAAATCAGTCAAAAATATCGTGACCAAATCAGTCAAAAAATATCGTGACCAAATCAGTCAAAAAATATCGTGACCAGTCAGTCAAAAAATATCGTGACCAGTCAGTCAAAAAATATCGTGACCAGTCAGTCAAAAAATATCGTGACCAGTCAGTCAAAAAATATCGTGACCAGTCAGTCAAAAAATATCGTGACCAGTCAGTCAAAAAATATCGTGACCAGTCAGTCAAAAAATATCGTGACCAGTCAGTCAAAAAATATCGTGACCAGTCAGTCAAAAAATATTGTGACCAATCAGTCAATATCTTTCTCAAGGGTCCCAGTTGGGCTGTTCATTGGGCCAGTGAATATCTCGTGGACAGACTCCGTAACATGGTAACATGGTAGTGTAACGACTGTCAAAAGACTGTGGGGTGGAACCATCTACATCACAGGTCACAGTGTAAAAAGGGTTGATGTTGTCTCACCTATGTCCTCCTCCAGGTACGTGATGTCCTTCCCGTTCTCCGTCAGGGCCTTGAACACCTCCAGCCTGTCAGACAGGTCCTCATTGGACGGCTGGTAGTCTCTGATCACCTTGAAGAAGAAGGCCCGCATAGGACCCAGACGCTCACCCTGGTAGACACACACACACACACACACACAGAGAGAGAGGCAACACACACAGGAAATCAACATACTTTCTTGTTCTCTGTGGTGCCTCCTAGATAGTGTGTGTGTGTGTGTATCTGTGTGTGTGTGTGTGTGTGTGTGTGTGTGTGTGTGTGTGTACCTGTCCCTGTATGACAGCTCTGAGGAGCAGCAGGACAGCATGTCTAGCTTCAGGTGGCTGTTCTGGAGTCAGCATGTCCTCCACCGCCTTCCATACGGCTTCCACTGCATGCTGTAAAACACACACATTAATACACACACACACACATTAATACACACACAGAGAAGGAGGCAACACACACACACACACACACACACACACACATTAATACACACAACACACACACACAGAGAAGGAGGCAACACACACACACAGAGAAGGAGGCAACACACACACACACACATTAATACACACACCAGATTAATAGACAGTTGGTTGTTTAGCAACAATAGCGACGCGTGCTGAAAAACAGACAGGCTTTGATTGTTGGCAACACGGAAACTAAACATTTCATCTCCAAATGTTTATTGGAAACATAAATACATTTGCACAGTGAACACTGGTCTCTTAAATACATCATTACAGTTGTTGGTTAGCTAGCTAGCAGATTTTAACCATACAGTATTAGCATAGACGTGACCTCAGTCAAAACAAGACATGGTATCAAGAACCAGATTTTAACCATACAGTATTAGCATAGACGTGACCTCAGTCAAAACAAGACATGGTATCAAGAACCAGATTTTAACCATACAGTATTAGCATAGACGTGACCTCAGTCAAAACAAGACATGGTATCAAGAACCAGATTTTAAGAAACGAGCTGAAAAGGAGCCCCCGGCGATTCCCCACACGACAGCTTCTTATCGCTGTGTGGCCATGTAGAATCACAACACACTGACTTCTGACACACTGAAGTGTGTGCATCTTTTTTGTGACGTTGTTAGCTAACCCGTCTACACACACACACACACGGTGTGCTCTCTCACCTCCTCAAACTTCTTGGCCTTGGCCAGGTCGGAGACATGGTTAGCAACCCGGATTCTGTTGCTAAGGCCACAGTCAGGGTGCAGCTCCTGAAGAGAAAGACAGCAAGATGGTCAGAGACAGAAAATTGATTGTGTGTGCGTGCGTGCGTGTGTGTGTGCAGTCGCGTCACACTCTCACATACCTTGAGTATATCCAGTGTGATGATGAACTCTGAGGGCTTGCTCTCTGTCTGCTTGCTGGGGGGTCGAGGGGATCCCAAACCAAATATCCCCTTTACCTTGTCCTTCAGACTCTCTTTACTGGGCTGCTTGTTCATGGCTGGGGGTCCAGGAGGGGTTCTGTGGGGAGGGACCGGGCAGCTTACACTCTACTGGGGCTCTGGGGGAAACAGAGGGAGGAACACAGGTTAGTAGAACCAGCAGGGTCAGAGAGAGAGAGAACGTGAATAGTATTTGGTGGTAGAGAGAGAGAGAACATGAATAGTATTGGGTGGGAGAGAGAGAACATGAATAGTATTTGGTGGTAGAGAGAGAGAGCGAGAGAACATGAATAGTATTGGGTGGTAGAGAGATAACATGAATAGTATTGGGTGGTAGAGAGATAACATGAATAGTATTGGGTGGTAGAGAGAGAGAGAACATGAATAGTATTGGGTGGTAGAGAGAGAGAGAACATGAATAGTATTGGGTGGTAGAGAGAGAGAGAACATGAATAGTATTGGGTGGTAGAGAGAGAGAGAACATGAATAGTATTGGGTGGTAGAGAGAGAGAGAACATGAATAGTATTGGGTGGTAGAGAGAGAACGTGAATAGTATTTGGTGGTAGAGAGAGAGAGAACATGAATAGTATTGGGTGGTAGAGAGATAACATGAATAGTATTGGGTGGTAGAGAGATAACATGAATAGTATTGGGTGGTAGAGAGAGAACATGAATAGTATTGGGTGGTAGAGAGAGAGAGAACATGAATAGTATTGGGTGGTAGAGAGAGAGAGAACATGAATAGTATTGGGTGGTAGAGAGAGAGAGAACATGAATAGTATTGGGTGGTAGAGAGAGAGAGAACATGAATAGTATTGGGTGGTAGAGAGAGAGAGAACATGAATAGTATTGGGTGGTAGAGAGAGAGAGAACATGAATAGTATTGGGTGGTAGAGAGAGAGAGAACATGGATAGTATTGGGTGGTAGAGAGAGAGAGAACATGAATAGTATTGGGTGGGAGGGAGAGAGAGAACATGAATAGTATTGGGTGGTAGAGAGAGAGAACATGAATAGTATTGGGTGGGAGGGAGAGAGAACACGAATAGTATTGGGTGGTAGAGAGAGAGAACATGAATAGTATTGGGTGGTAGAGAGAGAACATGAATAGTATTGGGTGGTAGAGAGAGAACATTAATAGTATTGGGTGGTAGGGAGAGAACATGAATAGTATTGGGTGGTAGAGAGAGAGAACATGAATAGTACTGGCTGGTAGAGAGAGAACATGAATAGTACTGGCTGGTAGAGAGAGAACATTAATAGTATTGGGTGGTAGAGAGAGAACATTAATAGTATTGGGTGGTAGGGAGAGAACATTAATAGTATTGGGTGGTCCATTATTCCACTCCTCTATGGGAACTTTGTATCATTTAGAAAAGCCATGGAGTTGTCTTGGTGTCTCGGAAAACAGTTGGTTATCAATGTTCAGTTTATTGACTACGTTTCCTCAAATCCTACCCACTCGCCTCCTTTTAACCACAAGGTTGCTTCTCCTCAGACCTTCAATGTTTTTTATTTATTTTTATACCAGAAATAAAATTCACTTAAATGTGTTTTGAGTACAAGGAATCAAGGAAAGATCAATTGAGAGAGCCCTGGCCCAACTTTTTGCATTACGTGACTGCTGTTAGTTTCTGTCAAACAGATAAATGACAGACAGAGACATGCCCCAACATCACACCCCTTCGCGACATCGTTTGTGTCCTTTGCACCTGTGGTTCTCCATAAATTAGTGCACGTCCAGACTCACACCACATGCATCTTGCAAAGCGAGCTAGGGGTTAGGAGCACATGAGATAGCAAACAATTGCCCTAGAACCATTCCATTCCTCTGCACATTCTAAAGGGCCTTTGATATGATATTCATAACGTTGTTGTTACATAAAGCAAATAATAACCGCTTGTACAGAAAGCAGCTAGGATGACTCTGTTATGGTCACGGGAAAGTGGTAGTTTGTGTGTCCGTGCTAATATAGAATACGCCACAAATGGCACAATCACTACATATAGAATATAGTGCCATTTGGGACGCAATTAGGCTATACTTCAGTAGCTAGTCAGTAGTACCTACAACCTCGGGATCAGCGACAATCATCTATTGAGTTCTAGCTGGGGAGAGAGAGAGAGTACCACGAAACAAGCCAGGAGAATGTTGAAATAATTCTCCCTGTCAAGCAGAGAGAGAACCGAGTGAACAACGATAGCTAATTAACGTTATCTAGTTCTGTTTTAGAGGTAACAACAGTACCCATTCAGGTGCCCATTCGTGTATGTTCAACATCCGTCCGGAACAGCTGACAAAATAGCGGACAGGGAGAGAGAAAGAGCGACACAAACAAGCACTAATAAATACATATTGTTGACTAGCTATCTGCTTGTTTTCCTTCCAGACCTAGGGCTTTAAAAACAACGGAAGTTCATACCTTCTATCGATCTAGATGTGTTTCTGGCGTCATTCACGTGAGGCTGGCAGGTGGACAAAATACCGAGCAAGACAAATTCATGCATTTAGAATTTGTTTATCCCAATATTTCAAAAGCTTTCCCCAAGTCAGATCAGTCCCCCCACTCGACAACCGGATGGACTGTCGGGCACTTCCTATAAAAACACGTTTGTCGCGGGAGCTGATGGGAAATGTAGTTCCTACTAAAAACATTGCTCGACGAAGCAAGAGGTGTCGAGTTAAAAATGTAACATTTGTTTAATGTTCTAGCTAGTCTTAACGTGCCTGTCGTTTGAAAATTAAATCAACAACCCTAGTAGGTCACGTTTCAATATCCATCAATAGTACTTGGAAAATGTTACCAAAACTTGCATACATGTGTTTTAGCTAGCTAACCAGATTATCACTAAAATAGCTAACAAGCTAATGTTGTTAGCCACGGTCCGTCCCACTTGCAGCACAACGGTATCCTATGCTTTACACTGTTTCAAAATGACCTCGCCTTATTTCGTTGAGAGTACCGCGGTCATCACTCGGAGCGGTAACAAGACCGTGCCCCGTGCCGGTTTAGCCACGACGTTAAAAACTAGGATGGAGAGGAGAGTGTTGAGGGCGCACGTGAAACAGGAGGAAGAAGATTCGAGAGTATCAAATCAGAGTTTGGGACGAGACGCTTCAGGTATGAATCCGTTTTATCACAACATTGCCCTTCTGATATTTACGAACTGAAGCAATGTCTTGCTGCATGATTGAGGGACTTTCAGATGGGACAAGCTGTAGCCTAAAACAACAACTAAGAGATGACTACAGTCTTCAGAGAAAGAGAGCCTATGGCCTGGCTATATGCACACAGTCTGAATACGCCCCTAATTAATCTTTGACACAGGTGACGATGTCGTCTACTACTTCCTGTATGTTCAGTTGTTCTGTACATGAAGAATGTGACATCATTTCTGTATGCCTCAGAATGTTCAGCACACCTCATCACTCAACTTCTGTCCCCCGCCCCTACTTTACCTTGCAGATATTGGCTCCTCTAGGTTCCGTCGCTCATCCATTGGCCAATCACAAGCTGAGCCAGACAAAGCCCTGTCCCTGTTACCACTGGCACCCATCCTGCGTAGGAGGCGGGGCCAGGTGAAGGTGGAATACGATGGGAAGGAGGAGCCTAAACACTGGGAGCCTCCTGATTGGAGCAAGCAGCTGGGTCATGTGCGTCAGATGAGGAGCGCCAGGAACGCGCCTGTTGACCTCATGGGGGCGGAGAAATGCTACGACACACACGCCCCTGATGAGGTGGGTGAGACCCCACTGGTTTCTGTCTCTCTGTCGTACACCCCCCACTACCGTACATCCTCTCCTCTCTCCCCCTCTTACATCCCCACCTTCCTTCCTCTCCCCTCCTCTCTCCCCCTCTTACCTCCCCACCTTCCTTCCTCTCCCCTCCTCTCTCCCCCTCTTACCTCCCCACCTTCCTTCCTCTCCCCTCCTCTCTCCCCCTCTTACCTCCCCACCTTCCTTCCTCTCTCCCCCGCTTACCTCCCCACCTACACCCTGGCCACTGTCTCCCCTCCCCCTCTGTCCGCTCCCTCATCCTCTCCGGGTCAGAGGTGGACCAGCCCCTGCTACCCCCTGCTCCGTGCCGTCCACACATTCTTCCCCGGGTATCATGAACCTCCTGTTGACCTACCAAGAGACCGCTTCCTGCCTCGGCTCCTCCCTCTCCCGCGCCCTCACCTTCCCCGAGTACGCCCTAGCCTTCCCCGAGTTCGCCCTCGCCTTTCCCGAGTTCGCCCTCACCTTCCCCGAGTTCGCCCTCACCTTCCCCGAGTTCGCCCTCACCTTCCCCGAGTTCGCCCTAGCCTTCTCCTGCTTCACAGAGGTTGTGAATTCAGTCCACCCTGCCGGGCAGAGGGAGCTCAACGGTTACCTGTCCGTCGTCTCTGACCTGGCATTCACCTGGGGCGGAGACCTGATCTAAACCTGGGGGGCGGAGACCTGATCTACACCTGGGGGGCGGAGACCTGATCTACACCTGGGGGGCGGAGACCTGATCTACACCTGGGGGGCGGAGACCTGATCTACACCTGGGGGGCGGAGACCTGATCTACACCTGGGGGACGGAGACCTGATCTACATCTGGGGGGCCCAGGCTACACCAGGGCTTTGTGCATTTTGACCCTATATTTCACCCCTAAAGTAATGTAGGAGGTTGAGGGAGCTCCGCTCTCCACCCCCCCACCCCCCCAACAACAAAAAATACCCCTGAAAATGGTCAACCGGGGTAAAATATGCTCACGAGATGTTTCACTGTCTGTCAAAGACCACTGGGTTTAGCACTGATACTGGTCTATGTAGAACTGGTCAGGATCTATGTAGGATTATGTAGTACTGGCCAGGATTTATGTAGGATTATGTAGTACTGGCCAGGATCTATGAAGGATTATGTAGTACTGGCCAGGATCTATGTAGGATTATGTAGAACTGGTCAGGATCTATGTAGGATTATGTAGAACTGGCCAGGATCTATGTAGGATTATGTAGTACTGGCCAGGATCTATGAAGGATTATGTAGTACTGGTCAGGATCTATGTAGGATTATGTAGAACTGGTCAGGATCTATGAAGGATTATGTAGTACTGGCCAGGATCTATGTAGGATTATGTAGAACTGGTCAGGATCTATGTAGGATTATGTAGTACTGGCCAGGATCTATGAAGGATTATGTAGAACTGGTCAGGATCTATGAAGGATTATGTAGAACTGGTCAGGATCTATGAAGGATTATGTAGTACTGTCCAGGATCTATGAAGGATTATGTAGTACTGGCCAGGATCTATGTAGGATTATGTAGAACTGGTCAGGATCTATGTAGGATTATGTAGAACTGGCCAGGATCTATGTAGGATTATGTAGTACTGGCCAGGATCTATGAAGGATTATGTAGAACTGGTCAGGATCTATGAAGGATTATGTAGTACTGGCCAGGATCTATGTAGGATTATGTAGAACTGGTCAGGATCTATGTAGGATTATGTAGTACTGGCCAGGCTCTATGAAGGATTATGTAGTACTGGCCAGGATCTATGAAGGATTATGTAGTACTGGCCAGGATCTATGTAGGATTATGTAGAACTGGTCAGGATCTATGTAGGATTATGTAGTACTGGCCAGGCTCTATGAAGGATTATGTAGTACTGGCCAGGATCTATGAAGGATTATGTAGTACTGGTCAGGATCTCAAATCAAATCAAATTTTATTTGTCACATACACATGGTTAGCAGATGTTAATGCGAGTGTAGCGAAATGCTTGTGCTTCTAGTTCCGACAATGCAGTAATAACAAGTAATCTAACTAACAATTCCAAAACTACTGTCTTGTACACAGTGTAAGGGGATAAAGAATATGTACATAAGGATATATGAATGAGTGATGGTACAGAGCAGCATAGGCAAGATACAGTAGATGGTATCGAGTACAGTATATACATATGAGATGAGTATGTAAACAAAGTGGCATAGTTAAAGTGGCTAGTGATACATGTATTACATAAGGATACAGTCGATGATATAGAGTACAGTATATACGTATGCGTATGAGATGAATAATGTAGGGTAAGTAACATTATATAAGGTAGCATTGTTTAAAGTGGCTAGTGATATATTTACATAATTTCCCATCAATTCCCATTATTAAAGTGGCTGGAGTTGAGTCAGTGTCAGTGTGTTGGCAGCAGCCACTCAATGTTAGTGGTGGCTGTTTAACAGTCTGATGGCCTTGAGATAGAAGCTGTTTTTCAGTCTCTCGGTCCCAGCTTTGATGCACCTGTACTGACCTCGCCTTCTGGATGATAGCGGGGTGAACAGGCAGTGGCTCGGGTGGTTGATGTCCTTGATGGTCTTTATGGCCTTCCTGTGACATCGGGTGGTATAGGTGTCCTGGAGGGCAGGTAGTTTGCCCCCGGTGATGCGTTGTGCAGACCTCACTACCCTCTGGAGAGCCTTACGGTTGAGGGCGGAGCAGTTGCCGTACCAGGCGGTGATACAGCCCGCAAGGATGCTCTCGATTGTGCATCTGTAGAAGTTTGTGAGTGCTTTTGGTGACAAGCCAAATTTCTTCAGCCTCCTGAGGTTGAAGAGGCGCTGCTGCGCCTTCTTCACAATGCTGTCTGTGTGAGTGGACCAATTCAGTTTGTCTGTGATGTGTATGCCGAGGAACTTAAAACTTGCTACCCTCTCCACTACTGTTCCATCGATGTGGATAGGGGGGGTGTTCCCTCTGCTGTTTCCTGAAGTCCACAATCATCTCCTTAGTTTTGTTGACGTTGAGTGTGAGGTTATTTTCCTGACACCACACTCCGAGGGCCCTCACCTCCTCCCTGTAGGCCGTCTCGTCGTTGTTGGTAATCAAGCCTACCACTGTTGTGTCGTCCGCAAACTTGATGATTGAGTTGGAGGAGTGCGTGGCCACGCAGTCGTGGGTGAACAGGGAGTACAGGAGAGGGCTCAGAACGCACCCTTGTGGGGCCCCAGTGTTGAGGATCAGCGGGGAGGAGATATTGTTGCCTACCCTCACCACCTGGGCGCGGCCCGTCAGGAAGTCCAGTACCCAGTTGCACAGGGCGGGGTCGAGACCCAGGGTCTCGAGCTTGATGACGAGCTTGGAGGGTACTATGGTGTTGAATGCCGAGCTGTAGTCGATGAACAGCATTCTCACATATGTAGGATGTAGGATTATGTAGTACTGGCCAGGATCTATGAAGGATGATGTAGTACTGGCCAGGATCTATGAAGGATTATGTAGTACTGGTCAGGATCTATGTAGGATTATGTAGAACTGGTCAGGATCTATGTAGGATTATGTAGAACTGGTCAGGATCTATGTAGGATTATGTAGTACTGGTCAGGGTCTATGAAGGATTATGTAGTACTGGTCAGGATCTATGTAGGATTATGTAGTACTGGTCAGGATCTATGAAGGATTATGTAGTACTGGCCAGGATCTATGTAGGCCTATGAAGGACTATGTAGCACAGGTCATGATCTATTTGGGTCTATGTCACATTATGTAGTACTGGTAATGCCACAATGTAACACTGGTCATGACAATATGTAACACACAAAGGGCTCATTGCTGACACATACAGTATGTCGTCTGTGCCAATCACACAAACTCCTTTTCCACGGCTGGTGGTGACTGTTTCCTGTAGGACGTTTGAACACACACAGGTAGTAGCAGGGTTCCACCAGTAGAACTAGATGAACCCTGCAGGTAGAACAGTAGAATACACAGAGGTGGTAGCAGGGTTCCACCAGTAGAACTAGATGAACCCTGCAGGTAGGACAGTAGAACACACAGAGGTAGTAGCAGGGTTCCACCACTAGATGAACCCTGCAGGTAGAACAGTAGCACACACAGAGGTAGTAGCAGGGTTCCACCACTAGATGAACCCTGCAGGTAGAACAGTAGAACACACAGAGGTAGTAGCAGGGTTCCACCAGTAGAACTAGATGAACCCTGCAGGTAGAACAGTAGAACACACAGAGGTAGTAGCAGGGTTCCACCACTAGATGAACCCTGCAGGTAGAACAGCAGAGTGCCCATTAGAGGTGGAGGGGTTCTACAGAGCAGGGTCAGAAGGCTGTATATCTGATTTATGTTCCAGGATAAAGGTGAAATACATCCAGCACTATAAAAGGAGGATGTGGAACTGCAGTTATGTCACTGGATATGATTTGTTATGAAACAAACAGTGCAAAAGGGTTGGAGATGGGAGATGGGCCGAGCTAGCTAGCTGGGGTGTATTCATTAGGAACCAAACAGAACTAGGCAGGACTTAGCTGAATTTGTCCAATAGAAACACTTGATTTCGCTGCAGTACGTTTTCCGTAGGAAAGATGTTACGTGACATGTTAGTTATGCACACCTGTTCTCCCACCAGGAGTGATGAGTCAACCTCATTCTGAGACCTCTTTAGAAACAGTGTACGCCTACTGAACACTCCATTCTAACACAAGGCAGTGCATAAGAGGCATACTAGCAAGGAGACACATTACACAACCAAAAGTATGTGGACACCTGCTCATTGAACATCTCATTCCAAAATCATGGGCATTTTATATTGAGTTGGTCCCCCTCTTTTACTGCTATAACAGCCTCCACTCTTCTGGGAAGGTTTTCCACTAGATGTTGGAACATTGCTGCAGGGACTTGCAGCCAAGAGAGCATTAGTGAGGTCGGGCACTGATGTTATGCGATTTAGGCCTGGTTTGCAGTCGGCGTTTCAATTCATCCCAAAGGTGTTCGATGGGGTTGAGGTCAGGGCTATGTGCATGCCAGTCAAGTTCTTCCACATTGCTCCACACTCTGTATGGGCCTCGCTTTGTGCACAGGGGCGTTGTCATACTGAAACAGGAAAGGGCCTTCCCCAAACTGTTGCCACAAAGTTGGAAGCACAGAATCCTCTAGAATGTCATTGTATGCTGTAGAGTTAAGATTTCCCTTCACTGGAACTAAGGGGCCCGATCCATTAAAAACAGCCCCAGACCGTTATTCTTCCTCCACCAAACTTTACAGTTGGCACTATGCATTGGGGCAGGTAGCATTTTCCTGGCATCTGCCAAACCCAGATTCGTCCATCGGGACTGCCAGATGGTGAAGTGTGATTCATCACTCCAGAGAACGCGTTTCCACTGCTCCAGAGTCCAATGGCGGAGAGCTTTACACCACTCCAGCCGACGCTTGGCATTGCACATGGTGATGCTTAGCCATGGAAACCCATTTCAGGAAGCTCCTGACGAACAGTTATTGTGCTGACGTTGCGTCCAGAGGCAGTTTGGAACTCGGTAGTGAGTGTTGCAACCAAGGACAGACTACTTTTACATGCTACGCACTCCAGCACTCTGAGGTTCTGTTCTGTGAGCTTGTGTGGCCTACCACTTTGCGGCTGAGCTGTTGTTGCTCCTAGACGTTTCCACTTCACAATAACAGCATTTACAGTTGACCGGGGCAGCTCTAACAGGGCAGATATTTGTTGAACTGACTTTGTTGGAAAAGTGGCATCCTATTCCAGAGCTCTTCAGTAAGGCCATTCTACTGTCAATGTTTGTCTATGGAGATTGCATGGTGGTGTGCTCGATTTTATACACCTGTCAGCAATGGGTGTGGTGAGATAGCCGAATCCACTAATTTGAAGTGGTGTCCATATACTTATGTGTATGTAGTGTAGTTTACTATCTAAAAGATACCAGATTAAAGACTCTCTCCTCTTCCCCTTCCCATCAAGTGAGGCATTACCAGGTCCTGGTCTCTCTAAAGTTGTCTAGCCAGATTAAAGACTCTCTCCCCTCCTCCTCCCCTTCCCATCAAGTGAGGCATTACCAGGTCCTGGTCTCTCTAAAGTTGTCTAGCCAGATTAAAGACTCTCTCCCCTCCTCTTCCCCTTCCCATCAAGTGAGGCATTACCAGGTCCTGGTCTCTCTAAAGTTGTCTAGCCAGATTAAAGACTCTCTCCCCTCCTCTTCCCCTTCCCATCAAGTGAGGCATTACCAGGTCCTGGTCTCTCTAAAGTTGTCTAGCCAGATTAAAGACTCTCTCCCCTCCTCCTCCCCTTCCCATCAAGTGAGGCATTACCAGGTCCTGGTCTCTCTAAAGTTGTCTAGCCAGATTAAAGACTCTCTCCCCTCCTCTTCCCCTTCCCATCAAGTGAGGCATTACCAGGTCCTGGTCTCTCTAAAGTTGTCTAGCCAGATTAAAGACTCTCTCCCCTCCTCCTCCCCTTCCCATCAAGTGAGGCATTACCAGGTCCTGGTCTCTCTAAAGTTGTCTAGCCAGATTAAAGACTCTCTCCCCTCCTCTTCCCCTTCCCATCAAGTGAGGCATTACCAGGTCCTGGTCTCTCTAAAGTTGTCTAGCCAGATTAAAGACTCTCTCCCCTCCTCTTCCCCTTCCCATCAAGTGAGGCATTACCAGGTCCTGGTCTCTCTAAAGTTGTCTAGCCAGATTAAAGACTCTCTCCCCTCCTCTTCCCCTTCCCATCAAGTGAGGCATTACCAGGTCCTGGTCTCTCTAAAGTTGTCTAGCCAGATTAAAGACTCTCTCCCCTCCTCCTCATCCCTTCCACCAGGTGCGACGTTACCAGGTGCTGGTGTCTCTGATGTTGTCAAGCCAGACAAGGGACCAGGTGACCAGTGCGGCTCTGCAGAGACTCAGGGCTCATGGCTGTACAGTGGACAACATAGTCAACACTGACGATGACACACTGGGACAACTCATCTACCCTGTCGGCTTCTGGAAGGTAACGCACACTATACACTGCCTTCACAAAATATTCACACCCCTTGACTTTTTTCCACATTTTGTTGTGTTACAAAGTGGGATTAAAATGGATTTAATTGTGGGGGGTTATGGGTCAACAATCTACACTCTGTCACAGATAAAGTATAAATATTTGTAGAAAATGAATGGAAATAAAACACTAATATATCTTGATTAGATACGTATTCAACCCCCTGAATCAATACATGTGACAGCGACTACAGCTGTGAGTCTTTCTGGGTACATCTCTAAGAGCTCTCTACACCTAGATTGATCTGTGAGTCTTTCTGGGTACATCTCTAAGAGCTCTCTACACCAAGATTGATCTGTCAGTATTTCTGGGCACATCTCTAAGAGCTCTATACACCTAGATTGATCTGTGAGTCTTTCTGGGTACATTTCTAAGAGCTCTCTACACCTAGATTGATCTGTGAGTCTTTCTGGGTACATCTCTAAGAGCTCTCTACACCTAGATTGATCTGTGAGTCTTTCTGGGTACATCTCTAAGAGCTCTCTACACCTAGATTGATCTGTGAGTCTTTCTGGGTACATCTCTAAGAGCTCTCTACACCTAGATTGATCTGTGAGTCTTTCTGGGTACATCTCTAAGAGCTCTCTACACCTAGATTGATCTGTGAGTCTTTCTGGGTACATCTCTAAGAGCTCTCTACACCTAGATTGATCTGTGAGTCTTTCTGGGTACATCTGTAAGAGCTCTCCACACCTAGATTGATCTGTGAGTCTTTCTGGGTACATCTCTAAGAGCTCTCTACACCTAGATTGATCTGTGAGTCTTTCTGGGTACATCTCTAAGAGCTCTCTACAGCTAGATTGATCTGTGAGTCTTTCTGGGTACATTTCTAAGAGCTCTCTACACCTAGATTGATCTGTGAGTCTTTCTGTGTACATCTCTAAGAGCTCTCTACAGCTAGATTGATCTGTGAGTCTTTCTGGGTACATCTCTAAGAGCTCTCTACACCTAGATTGTGTATCATTTGTCCATTATTCTTTTCAAAATTCTTCAAGCTCCGTCAAATTGGTTGTTGTTCATTGCTAGACAACCATAGGTCTTGCCATAAATAAAAATATATAAGTCAAAATTGTAACTCTGCCACTCAGGAACATTAACTGTCTTCCCGGTAAGCAACTCCAGTGTAGATTTGGCCCTGTGTTTTAGGTTATTGTCCTGCTGAAAGATGAATTAATCTTCCAGGGTCTGGTGGAAAGTATACTGAAGCAGGTTTTCCTCCAGGATTTTGCCTGTGCTTAGCTCCATTCTGTTTATTTTATCCTGAAAAACTCTCCTGTCCTTAACAATTAAAAGCATACCCATAACATGATGCAGCCACCACTATCCTTTAAAATATGGAGATTGGTAATCCGTAATATGTTTGAGGCAAATCCAATACAACACTTTGTATTCAGGACAAAAACATTTATTGCTTTGACAATTTTTTTGCAGTATTACTTGAGTGACTTGTTGCAAACAGGATGTATGTTCTGGAGTATTTGTATTCTGTACAGGCTTCCTTCTTGGTCATTTATGTTAGTATTGTATTTGTCTCATGGTGAAATCCCTGAGCAGTTTCCTTCCTCTCCGGCAACTGAGTTGGGATGAACGCCTGTATCTTTGTAGTGACTGGGTGTATCGACACACCATCCAAAGTGTAATTGATAACTTCACCATGTTGAAAGAGATATTCAATATCTGCATTTTTTTATTTTTTACCCATCTACCAACCCATCTGCTCTACTTTATGAGCCATTGGAAAACCTTCCTAGTTTTTGTGGTTTTGTACCTTACAGATAATTCTATGTGTGGGGTACAGAGATGAGGCAGTCATTCAAAAATCATGTTAAACACTATTATTGCACACAGAATGAGTCAATGCTCTTGTTAAGCAAATATTTACGCCTGAAATGATTTAGTCACAACAAAGGGTTGAATACTTTACTCAAAACATTTCAGATTTTTATTAATTAATTTGTAAAAGAATAAAAACATCCCACATTATGGGGTATTGTGGGTAGGCCAGTGACAAATCTCAGTGTAATCCATTTTAAATTCAGGCTGTACCATGTGGAAAAAGTCAAGGGGTGTGAATACTTGTGAATAAAACCTTGATATGTCTTCTCTCCTACCCCCCCTCCTCCAGACCAAGGTGAAGTACCTGAAGCAGACGTCAGTGATGCTCCAGAGGGAGTTTAGAGGGGACATCCCGAACACAGTGGAGGGCCTGGTACGACTACCTGGAGTAGGACCCAAGATGGCTCACCTGGCCATGGACATCGCCTGGCACCAGGTCTCTGGCATAGGTAGGTATGGCTCATATACAGTTTGAAGTCGGAAGTTTACATACAGTTTAGCCAAATACATTTAAAGTTTTTCACAATTCCTGACATTTAATCCTAGTAAAAATTCCCTGTTTTAGGTCAGTTAGGATCACCACTTTATTTTAATAATGTGAAATGTCAGAATAATAGTAGAGGTTGTATTTCTTTCTTCACATTCCCAGCGGGTCAGAAGTTTACATACACTCAATTAGTATTTGGTAGCATTGCCTTTAAATTGTTTAACTTGGGTCAAACATTTCAGGTAGCCTTCCACAAGCTTCCCACAATAAGTTGGGTGAATTTTGGCCCATTCCTGCTGACAGAGCTGGTGTAACTGAGTCAGGTTTGTAGGCCTCCTTGCTCGCACACACTTTTTCGGTTCTGCCCACAAATACTCTATAGGATTGAGGTCAGGGCTTTGTGATGGCCACTCCAATACCTTGACTTTGTTGTCCTTAAGCCATTTTGCCACAACTTTGTTTGCTTGGGGTCATTGTCCATTTGGAAGACCCATTTGTGACCAAGCTTTAACTTCCTGACTGATATCTTGAGATGTTGCTTCATCTATTTTGTGAAGTGCACCAGTCCCTCCTGCAGCAAAGCACCCCCACTACATGATGCTGCCACCCCCATGCTTCACGGTTCTGATGGTGTTCTTCGGCTTGAAAGCCTCCCCCTTTTTCCTCAACATAACGATGGTCATTTTGGCCAAACAGTTATATTTTTGTTTCATCAGATGATGGTGTTTATACTTGCGTACTATTGTTTGTACAGATGAACATGGTACCTTCAGGTGTCTGGGAATTGCTCCCAAGGATGAACCAGACTTGTGGAGGTCTACAATTTTTTGAGATCTTGGCTGATTTCTTTTGATTTCCCCATGATGTCAAGCAAAGAGGCACTGAGTTTGAAGGTAGGCCTTGAAATACATCCACAGGTACACCTCCAATTGACTCAAATAATGTCAATTAGCCTATCAGAAGCTTCTAAAGCCATGACATTTTCTGGAATTTTCCAAGCTGTTTAAAGGCATAGTCAACTTAGTGTATGTAAACTTCTGACCCACTGGAATTGTCATACAGTGAATTATAAGTGAAAAAATCTGTAAACAATTGTTAGGAAAAATTACTTGTCGTGCACAAAGTAGATGTCCTAACCAACTTACCAAAACTATAGTTTGTTAACAAGAAATTTGTGGAGTGGTTGAAAAACAAGTTGATGACTCCAATCCAAAAGTGTATGTACATTTGACTTCAACTGTAGGACTACAAATCCCATACTCTAGTCTGCATGTTGTGATGTGGTGCAGAGTTGTAGTTCTATTGGATTATATTGTGGGCGTCTTATAATGGGATAGTTGTTCTATTGTTTGTGCGTGTGAGTAGGCGTGGACACACACGTCCACCGTATCTCCAACCGGCTGGGATGGACGAGAGGTGGGACCAAGAAGCCAGAGGAGACACGCAAGGCCCTGGAAGACTGGTTACCAAGGTGACACCACCACTTCCTCTACCCCATCAGGTCACTCGTTAACCAGTCACTGACCAATCAGATCCCTTACAGCAGGAAAGAGAAACATTTTGCCTTGTGGTTTCTGTCCGACATGATTTTGATGATGGCGATTGATGATCTTCCTCTCTCTTCCGACACAGGGATCTATGGAGTGAGATCAACTGGTTGCTGGTGGGGTTTGGTCAACAGGTGTGTCTACCTGTCAATCCTCTCTGCTCCGTGTGTCTGAACCAGCACAGCTGCCCCTCTGCCCACCAAGCCTCCCCAGCCAAGAGGCCTAAAGCTGGGTCACCTCGCTCACCACACTCCCCCAAGACCTCTAGGGTCAAGCTGGAGCCTGGTTCTCTTGGTTTGGGGTTACCACCCCCCTCCTCAGCCACACCGGTCAAAGAGGAACCTCTGGCTACCACCTTCTCCCCTCTGCTGCCCAGAAAGAGGAAGTCGAAAGCCAAAACCTTCTCTACATGATACGACAGAAGAGGGTAGCATCCCTTCAGAAATGTCAGGACCGTGTCCCAATTCTCTCTCCTTCCTCCCAAAGTTTGCTCTTGTCACTTCCCTTGACTGATGTGAAATGACCAGTACTAGAGATAGGGTGGTAACTCCTACTAGCCCAGTGGTATTAACTGCTTTAGCGGGGAGACCATTTTTAGACTGAATTTCGGTGAACTCATTTATTTCTCACAACACTCAAACTAAACCTTCAAATCTTTACATTTAGATTTTTACTTACACTAATAAATAAATTCTCAATAAAATATTTTTCAAATTATCTCAAACACATTTGTATATTGTCCAATACAATAATTGTCACTCAATGTTTCGTTCCCAAAATATAGCGACCTGACAATTTATCCTTTAACTAGGCAAGTCAGTTAAGAACAAATTCTTATTTTCAATGACGGCCGAGGAACGGCGGGTTAACTGCCTTGTTCAGGGGCAGAACGACAGATTGTGATCTCGGGGATTCGATCACTGGCCCAACACCCTAACCTACCTACAATACCACTGATGTGTAGGGGTCAGAGGTCCATTGGAATTAACAATGCGAGTGTAAAACACCCTGTTACTCAGCCACAAGGGATTGAGTTCCCCCAGGAGACGACAGGGTGGTTTGGTGACCACTGCCTTACTGGAGCCAACTGACAGTCAGGGTCCTAATCTGAGTTTACGGGTAGAAAACACTTGATATCATTGCACCCGTAACAGTGACCACTGAAGTGGGTTGATATTATCCATTAATATACATGCAACAACTTCAATGATTTTTAGAGTTACAGGGTCATAAGGAAAGCAGTCAACTGAAGTAAGAGGCCCTGATCTATGGATGACATGTGACTGGGCAGGGGCGCAGTCATGGGAGAGCTTGGGCCCACCCACTGAGCCAGACCCCCCCCCCCATGAAAAGGCTTTACCTCAACCAGAAATACTCCAGTTTCATCAGCTGTCCAGGTGGCTGGTCTCAGACGATGCTGCAGGTGAAGCCGGATGTGGAGTTCCTGGGCTGGCAGGATTACAATTCCTGGTCGTGAGGCGGGTTGGAAGTACTGGCAAATTCTTTACAAATGACTTTGATGCGGGAAACATTAGAGAAATGACTCAATCTGGCAACAGCTCTGGCAGACATTTCTGCAGTCAGCATGCCAATTGCGCGCGCCCTCAATTTGACAGCTGTGGCATTGCGACAAATGCACATTTCAGTGCGGCCTCATTGTCCTCAGCACAAGGTTAACGTGTCATCAGCCCCACCCGTCAAGTGGATGGATAACCTTGGAAAAGTCAAAATGCTCAAATTTGTGCACAATTTGAGAGCTTTCTTTGTGCATATGGGACATTAATGGGATCTTTCATTTCATCTCATGAAACATGGGAACAATTCACATGGTGATATTTGTGTTCACTATTGTTGAAGAATTGCCGAGTACTGTCTAATGAAGAGGGCTAGCTAAATCTTCTGAACCGAAACATCTGGTATTGTACCGCTGTCAAAAGTAGAGTAATTACTTAGTTTACTGTACATGCTGAGCTGTCAGTCAACCCAGAACATGGTCTTTTCTGTCCCATTGTCAGGTCATAAACACTGCTTTTCACAGCTACTCTTAATCCCAGTATGTTTGCATACTAAAGTCTATGAACGAGATGCGAGTCGTTGTCAGTAGGGCTCTACAGTATCTGTTGGTTCATCAGTGTTGTCAGTAGGGCTCGAGTATCTGTTGGGTCGTCAGTAGGGCTCTAGAGTATCTGTTGGGTCGTCAGTGTTGTCAGTAGGGCTCTAGAGTATCTGTTGGGTCGTCAGTGTTGTCAGTAGGGCTCTAGAGTATCTGTTGGGTCGTCAGTGTTGTCAGTAGGGCTGTAGAGTATATGTTGGGTCGTCAGTGTTGTCAGTAGGGCTCTAGAGTATCTGTTGGGTCGTCAGTGTTGTCAGTAGGGCTCTAGAGTATCTGTTGGGTCGTCAGTGTTGTCAGTAGGGCTCTAGAGTATCTGTTGGGTCGTCAGTGTTGTCAGTAGGGCTCTAGAGTATATGTTGGGTCGTCAGTGTTGTCAGTAGGGCTCTAGAGTATCTGTTGGGTCGTCAGTCTCATTGATTTGTGAGGCGTTTACCACCACATCCTGCCCTGCCTTGTCCACACCATTCATCAGGAGATCACAGTAAGACATGTCATTAAGTGGTAATATGTCCTGGCCCATTCCCTGATGAGAAGCAGGCCTTCACAACTACAGGCGTCCATGTCACAGACTGAGGAACAGAAGAGATGAGAACCCAACATCTACACCTTTGTACAGTTGGCGACCCTGATTAACAGCACAGATGGAAACTACACCTCCAGAGAGCTGCTCTGTTTACTGGACCCAATCACATTGCTTAATGTACCCCAGGATGAACACCACTGCCTCAATATTCACCTCACTGATCAGAGACAAAAGGCTCCAGAAAAGGGTTTTAATGAAACACTTTATTTCCAGATCCATAGTTTTACTTCAGCACTTGAAAGACGTCTCAAGGGTTGCAGGTGTGACATCAATGTCATCTTCTTCCATCTGTCGAGGAGCAAAGACATTTAATGAATCCTTTAGCAAACTGACCAACATTTAGATTAAAGGAAGACTGGCTCCCTAAATCATGTATAGTACACAATTCATCACCAATAACTCCAGATTTCAAGTAGCTCACCAGCTTGGAACCCCTAGTTGCAAGGGAAGACGTATTCTGTCTCAGCCTGGTCACCTGTAACCGTAAGACAGCTTCGTCTCAGTAAATGAAAACAACTTGACCAAATGTTCCTCAGAAGAGGGTAAAAATAACGTTTTGGGGAGGGTTAGTAGAGTAACTTACTTGGCTGGTAGTAGTCATAGATCTTGACCACTGCTGGCTTTAGATTCTGTACTGGGAACTCCTGTATGATGTCCAGGGTGATGTGGAAAGGAAGTGATGTCAGCTGTTGGGAGAAAAACAAACAAACGGGTCATTAAATGATCAAAGCAGAAGTTACTGTACATCAAAATATATTATGTTTAAATGAAGCCCATTATATGAAGTGCCATGTGAATGGTTTCAGACTGATAGATGGTTTTCACCTCACCTCTGTCAAGTACATTAACACATGGTCATCTTTGATATCAACACGATCCACTTGACTTGAACCCCTCAGCTGTGAAGACAAGTCATTGATATCGCATGAACAAAGAACCGTCATCCTTAAACAAAGGGACACAGACGAGGCAAGACCTCCATGGATAAAGGTCCCAACAACTCACCCTCCCCAAAGAGTCTGGATCTGGAGAAAACCCAGAGAGCATTTTCAAATCCACTATAATCATATTGGTGGTGAGCTCCTTTCCATGATATCTGAGAAAGATGATTGACAGCTGATTTTTTTATCCATAAAGACCAGATAAGCATTCTGACTGATCCAAGCCGAGGTACCAACTAGGTCAATATACACAGGTATACCAAAACTAATTCATTTGGGTCAAACCCATTCTGCAGGTCACACATTTACTAGAATTCATACAAATATGTCCTTCATTCTGACCGAGACTGGAGCTTCAGCGTGACTCTGGGTCTCAAAGACTTCCTGTTGCAGTCCACCTCTGGAGTCACCTGGATACTGAGCGTTGTGCTTCTGGTAGGACTAGGGACGTTGTAGCGGAGCACCACCTGGGATAGAGAAGAGGAAGTCAGGGAAACCATCCTGTCCGAATACAAACATTTTATGAGCCAGAAGAAACAGCTTCCCTGTACTGTGTATTAAAGGGCATCTTGCGCCACAGGACTGGAGGAGAGATGTGTTTTCACTGACCTGCACTGAGGCACAAGCACTGCCCTGCACTTCAACGCTGTACTTCCCTTCTGTGTCCTGCAGCGCCCTCTCCTGGTACAGAAGCTTGTTGTTTTGGTTCACATGGAAGAGGCACCGGTCCCCACTGGGAGACCTGACCGTCACTGTGCTGGCTCCTCCTCTACTGAACACCCTGGTGGAGTAGAGAGCCAGGGCCTGGAGGGCCACCACCGTGTCCTAGACATGCACACCACAGGACAATCAGTTCAAAATGAAAAGAGACCATTTTAAAAGGGTTGAATATTTCTCACATTGAACAGTTGCTAAAGTGACTAAATCCCAATTCCAGCCATTACGATGATGGTTTCTAGGCTCTATCAGTGGAAGGGAGCCTCACCAGGTTGGACATGAAGAACACATGCCCTGTGGTCTGATACGAGTCAATGTTTGTACTAGTGCACCATTTCAGACCACTGGTGTTTAGAAAGTATACCTGGGTGGAAGAGAAGCCTCCGTAGGCGTTCTGCTGCCTCACCAGCCACCTGACGATGCGGGAGGCGTAGCCCAGGTCAGAGGTCGACCGAGAAGAGGCACTGAGGGACGCCAGCAGAACGTAGGAGCTGATCTCCACCTCCAGGGAGGGCGAGGTCTCAGAGGAGGACTGGGACCAGTGCAGGAGACCCCCTGAGGGTTGAGGAGCACACACCAGAATAAGGACTAGCTTATTCATCCTAATACAGACTACACAATACAAAGTTCTGACCTCCCCAATTCATGTCCAAAACATTTTTTAGGAGCAAGAGTTTTTTTTTTCTTCTTAACAATAATTTAAAATTAATCATTTTATTGGGCCTCTCTGGAGTGCCAGATGGTCTGAGGGTTTGCACTTTTAGGAGTACTCCATTATCCAGGCATGCTCAATCAAGGCAAGACAGCGCTACCAGGATATAGCTCACCCTCTTGAAATGAGATGGTGTCGAGGTGCTGCAGAAGCCGGGCCCGTGTCTCCATGTCACCTGCCAGGGTGAAGGTGTAGGCCAGCAGAGCAGTAGCGTAGGTGTTGGACAAATCACTGGTGGAGTTCTTCAGGCAAGACAAGCTGTGGTCCACAACAGGATCCTAGAGCACAGAATGACAGCAGCACATTAAAAGCCAGCCTGGTCCCAGATCAGTTTGGACTGGGTTCCATTCAACTTGCTGTTCTGGGGCCTCAGGCAGTTCAAATTGTTGATTAGGGAACACTTTTTGCTGAGGAACGGGATTGTTTTTCCTTGTAGATTTTATTACATTTGTAAAAGGTATATGCAGAGGTCCCCTACTAAAGAGGCATGGCACTCTAAAAATAAAGCTGGAAAAAAAAAAAGACACCACCAACAGATCTGGGACCAGACTAGAGCACATTTCCTTTCTCACTTTACAGTAGCATACGGAGCCTAATATCAGTAGTAACAGATCTAAGCCCATTCTTTGTTATTTCATAGGCTACTTGCAGAGAAATGACTTCACTACATCGTAGAAGCTGTAAATGGCAGTTGATGTAAGACAGATTTCATACAGGAGGCTGAATGAGTTGCCTGTAATGACGGTGTGAGAAATGGTTCCATGGAGTGAAGCTACTTACCGTCACGGACATGTTGAGCTCCAGCATTGAAGCAGTGATGTAAGCCGTCAGTGTGACTTCATCCGTCACTCCACCCTAGAAAACAATGTCAAGACACCAACTGTATCTAGCCTGTTGAAATCAAACTACAACCTGTTTATTAGCAATATAAATACCTTAATTCTGTTGTTCAAGAGCTTCCCTAAAGTTCTGAAACAGCCACGTTGGCCTTGTTGACGTTCCAACCAAGTCTTGGATTGCTCCATCGTTGCCGGGTCAACATAGATGAAAGACTGGGCTTTGCCAAAGGATCTCAAGACAAAAGCAGTCAGCCTGAAGAAAGAAGTGGATTCATTTAAAAGCCCTGACATCATATCGTCAAGCTCCAAGTCATGACATCACACACGTCAGCTGTCCTATCCAGCGTCTCCATGCCAGAGATGCCATTTAATTGGTCAATACGTCATTGAAACTACCAGTGGGTGAAAAACAAGCCAAGTACTCACCAGGTGTTCCCCAAGCCTTGTCCAAACGTGCTGTACGCACCATCAGCATTCTTGTAGTTCAGCTGCCTTTGGTAACCTGCCGGTGGGTTATCATCATCAACGGTGACCAAGCGCTTGTTCTATTCCCAGAGTTGTGCCCCAAACGGCTCCCTATATATCAGGGCTCTCCAACCCTGTTCATGGAGAGCTACCCTCCAACCAAGTTGTAATTAACCCCCATTCAACCAGCTAATTATTAGAAGGGGAGCGAGATTAGGGTTGGAGTGAACCTACATACAGGACAGTAACAAGGTTGGAGAGTCCTGCCCTATGTAAGGAATAGGGTGCTATGAGACAGTGTCAATATTCTACCATCAAATGACTTCAGTAGAAAACCATGTGTTGGGTCAGTGATGTTAAGACATTGAGATCATCTGTCATGCAGCTCCGCTGTTACCATGACAGCAGGGTACACCGTGGAGAAACACTTTAAAATAGAAAACGAAATCCTCTAATTGGACAAATCCAGCCCGGTTTGTGGATTTGGCATCTAATCAAGACAGATTTGAAGGGACTCTCCTACCACTAGTGAGGAACTTGGTAGCCTTTTCTAGGATGGCTGGCGTGAGCTGCTCTGTGTTCCTCAGGTACTCCAGGATGTAGATATTGGGGGAGAGCAGGGCCATATTCTGCTCCCCACACCCATACGGCATCTGCAACAGTCCATCCAGGTTGTTGAGGGCCCGACCCAGGATGTCCCCTACAGAGAAACAAGGGACTTCTGTTACAGACTGTCCTCTTCTGCAAACAGCAGCATCGTCACTGGAGAAGGTTCGTCTTCCCACCACAACACAATGGTTTATTTTACCCAGAACCGAGAGGGAAATCCTAGCAGAGCCATCCACCACATTCTGGGGAAGTTGCAGTTCCACCTCCTCCGTCAGAGCTTCTCCTGTGGACACAAAGAGGAGCTGAATGAAGATGATCACATCAACCACCGTGAACATTCAACGTTGATTCATTACTGACCAGTAGGACACAGCAACCAGTTGTAGGTGTGGCTCTTCTCTGTTCCCTCAGCCTGGAGGAGGAGAGGGATTCATTTCAGAGGCAGTTCCACTAGACAGTATCTGTGCTACCTAACGTTAGTTCTCCCACAGCGGTAGACTACATACCTTCACCAGCAGGCTCCGTGTGACTGTGTCAACGCGTCCTCTCTCCGGTACGTTCACAACCCCGTTGTCACACTCAGTCTGGGACCGGACAGCCGCCGCACTAACAGACACGTTCAAAACCCCTACACACAGGACAGCGCAGGTTACACAACATCCAATACGGTGACAGTACACAACTCAGGTTGACATCCATTCTGCCGTTTGAACAGATGAAGACTAACCCAGGACAGAGGGGGCCATTGTCCAACTGAAGGTCTTTCGTCCATTGGCACACAAGCACGAGGAGTCCTGGACATCACGCAAGGGTGTGAGAGTGTAGTCTGAGGAAAGAGCTGGAGTCACAGAAACCTGCCAAAGAGGAGCACGGGGTAAGATAACGTGGAACGACACACAATACAACTCAAGAAACCATCCTTGTGCAGCGTCGTACCATGATGCACTTGGAGAGGTAGTTAAACACAGTGGCCTTCAGCTCAAAGTGCTCTCCCCGGATGACTGAGTAGGGCAGGGTGAGCTCCAGGAAGAAGGGCTGGAAGACCGTGAGCTCCACCAGAGGAGCCAGACCGAAGCCACTGGGGGCCAGGCAGAAGACCTCAGTCTCCCAGGTGGTGATGGTGTCTGGGACTGTCAGGGGGACATCTAGAGATCCAGACTCCCTGGAATACAGAGGTCAGAGTTCAAACAGAAAGCCACCACGTGTCTAATAGACAAGGACTAATTTCAGTTTGTTGTTACAAATGCATTTAAGCTTTATCTAACCAGGGACACCCATTGAGGTCAAAGGGTCTTTCCTAAGAGAAAGCTGACCTACAGTTTACAGAGGTTCAGGTTCCTAATCTACACCACTGTTTGGATATGAGGCAAGAGCTAAGAGGGCTTTCAGAGGTCAGCCTCACTCTGCAGAGCACTTACCCAACTTCCACAAGGTCCCAAATCCATGTCTCAGGGAAGAATGTACGGACCGTCTGTATGGGTGGCGGAGGTGGAGCGGCAAGTCCACCAGCCACAGCCATTTCAAGTCTAGGACCCGCTGATCCAGGCCTAGCCATTAGGCTGTAAGCTACTACCAACACAAAACATGGCCATTAGTGTCAAGTTAAAAATGGACTGAATGCTGCTGGGCTCAGTGAGTGCATGCAGTGTTTAGACCAGTTTAACCAGGCTTTGTTATTCTAGCAAATGGTCATCCATAACCCAAGATTCATTAGACTTGGCAATGAGAATAAGGGTTGGTAAGGACATCTCACCATAGGAGCGATAGTACTGGTTCCCCTGGTAACTGAGGCAGGAAGGTACTCTTATATCCAGGTTAGTCGCTAGCTTCAATCCCAGTGTCTAGAAAAAGCAGAACCAATTTAGTAATAAAAGTCAGTTTGTCATTCTATTAAGTTTAACACATTGTAACAGTATGGTGACTGATTCTTCCCAGAAAGAAGAGGCTTCAAGTTGAGAAAACAGGGCAGAAATATTTACCTGAAAAGCTGCATAAGGATCATTTGTCTGCTCAGACGGTCCATATGGGTGTGGTATTATGGATCTCCTTGGTCTAACACGTAAACATGCTACTGGATCTTCAAGCTCGTAGGGAACATAGGTCGTCTCCTTGACCGGTAGCAAATCAAATATCTGGAAAGGGACAACAGGGAGGTGTGAAATGACCTTGCTCATTGGGGACCAAACAGAACAGACTGAAACGACTACTTGGGGAAACACTCCATTTTGTTGTCCATTGCTAAACGTTTAGAAAGTTGTCCCATCAACAAGGAGGTGCTTTCCTGTTACTGAGAGGCAATAGAAAGTGGGCCTCAAGCCAGAGAATGAGTCCCATCACATTTGATAAAAGCTCCCAACAGTGAACAGATCCACTCCATGTCTGCTGTGGTCACTGGTTGTATTCCCAGCACCACCAAAACAGTAGGCATGGTGGTACCACTGTTGTTCACTTCAGTGAGCTGTGTTACCTTGTCAGCATCCAGCCTCTTCCCTGGCTCCATGATGCCAACACTCTGGTCAACAGCACTGAGCCCACAGAGGGAACCGGGCCGGGCCGAGAGATGCAGGGTGTTCTCCTCCCCTGGGACAGCGTTGGAGGGAGAGAACTCCACCAACACCTGGCAGACACAGATACCATTACTCCAGGTATGATACAGTCTGCATGGAAATACTGGACACCTTTCATAAAAGGACAACAATGTTTGTGATGTACAGTCACTGGGGATATGCCAGAGTCCTCCACACACACACCTTGTTCCTGAAGCATTTCTCAGTGGGGAAGTTCATGCTGTGGGCGATGACAGTCTCACTGGGTAGCATACTGTACACCAGGAGCTGAACCACCGGCGCCATCTCTGGGACCACTGCCAACGTCAAGGTGACGTCACCCTCGGCTACTGCAACGCAAAGAGCAGGTCACTCATTAAGCACCTTCCAGAACGTTCAGAATCACTTCATGAAACTCACTCACCAGGACTGTCCTGCTGCACAGTAACATTGATGTGTCCATGCTGAACTATGACCCCTCTGGACAAGGCCTGGAGGGAAAGGAAACAGTTCTCAGCAACAGAGTGGAGACGTTGCAACCTGGACTCATGGGGTAGACGTAACACGGTTAACAAATCCACGACTCCCATTAGTATGATACGTTAGCACCTATTCATTTGTGGATGCCCATCATCCATTTCATATAGGTTATGAATTTGCTAAATGTATTATTTATATATTACGAATTCCAATTTGTAACATGAGCAAGGTTGGGTTACAGTGGTTGATTAGGAGTATTGGTGTAGTTTAGGAACATCCTTCCTTTGAAAGTGTCTCGGGAAATGTCTGACATGATCCTGGTCAAAAGGAGTGCAAATAGGAAATATGGTGCTGTTTGAGAGGCACCATGGGTTTGCAGGTTGTTCCTGGTTCTACTCACCAGGTAGAGGACAGCCACAGAGCCCTTTGGGACAGTCTCCCCTACGACGGCATAGCGGATGGTGATCGACACCGCCTGCCCACACGCCAGTGGTTTCTCCACCTTCTGAATAGCCAGGGAGCTGGACGGTTTAATGTCAGGGGCAGCGGGCTGGATCAGCGAGAGTAGGTGTTGCCCTCTGTTGAAATAGGGGACCCTGTATCCTGGGTACTCCACTTGTGGGGCGTCGCTCACCTGGAAAGGAACAAAAGGAATAGTAACTAAAGGCCCAATCCTAAATCAACCCCTAGAGCCCGTCCTATATACAGTGGGGATCTGAGAGGATGACAGGAAGCAATATGGTAACAGATCCACTTTACTTCCACCTAGCCTGTTAGGGTCATGACCTCTGGGAATCGTTTCCCCAACTGTCCTGGGGACCCCAAGCGGTGCACGTTTTGGTTCCCCCGTCACAGGAATGTCAATTCCTATGTGTTCATTAATTAAATGCACTCCGTTTAAGAATGTGTAAGATTCTTATTTGTATAAAATAGACAGGGACCAGTCTTATCAAAATTAGATGACAGTATTTATTCTCGGAGCTCGCTGCCATGAAACCACCAACAGTTTATATACAAAATATGACATCATAGGTTATAAAAGGTCTTTCCTCCTATGACCAGGACAGAACAGGTTCAAAAGTTGATTCCAACCCACTAGCTCGCTCACTCCAGACACTTATCCAGATTCACTTCTGGAATCTTCACCTTCATCCATCACTATTTAAGAGACAGTTCCAGATAATGGAGAACTGTACCTTATCTAAACATCCCAAAGCTAAGTTGAGTCGGTTCAACCATAGGTTAACAACCCTTTTTGCCTGCTTAAAGACCCACAATCCCTTCCTTATGAATTAACATTATTAATCAGATATAATAAAGTTTAATTAGTTATAGTTCTATTTAAGATGTAGATATTGTATAGTCCCAGAGACTGGCATCGATTATAAAGTCTCTCAAACCTGGAAGGAATCATACTTACTACGAGGTTAATATTCTCTTTGGGCAGACTGGTTGTGTTGACGGAGAACCTGGCAATACCACGACTGTCCGTGGTTAGGTTCTGTAGTCGTAGATATGAGGACCAGCCTTTCTCCTCGAACAGGTAGACTAACATGTCAGAGATGGGTGTGTTGTTATATCGAACAGCATTTATCTGAAGAAAAGGGGGGGTTGTACGAATGAAGTGACACCACATACTGGTAGTTCAGGAAGTAGGACAAACCAAGCATCCACAATGCAACAGGAACAACATTTGGACTGACCTTGCCTTCGATAATTGATCCATGCTCATAGATTTGGGGCGTGTCAACAAATGTGAATTCTCCAATCACATAGGAGAGCTCTACATTTCTCTCCTCTGACAGTGTAATACCTGTCAAATGAAAACAAATATGGTATATTTCACAACGCAGAAAGTGAATTGCAGTGCAGCTTCCACAGAACATTAAAACAGCATTATATAAAACCCTGCTGCAGCACCAACGGACAAAAAGCTCTTTCTTACCAACCTTGAGCCAACGCAGAGTAACCCAAACTCAGTTCTGGGACCCCCCCCCCCCCCCGGGTGCACCGTGTAGTTTCTTGCCCTGGCACTACAGCTGATTCAAATCACAACTACATTATGAGATGGTTATTCCAGTCAGCTGTGTAGCGCTCGGGCAAAAACCAAAACATGAACCCAGGGGAAACCCCAGGACAGTTAGGGAACCTGATCTAATGAAACAGCCAACAGTTACGTCGCCATCAGCTGAAGTGAAATGAAGGGTTTTGTATTGAGTCAACATGATGCATCTCATAATGATTGTGATGAGGACTTGCCTGTCCCCTCCTCCTGTACTTCTGCATGGAAACTAAACACGTCTCCCAGCAATTTCTCTCCTGCGTTCTTTGTGAAAAGTGCCATGTTGAAGACATAAGAAGCACAGCCAGTATGGTCCATCTAGGAAAAGCAGGCAGAACCACAAAAACACATTTAAATCCCATTCAAAATGTCATAGGTTGGTAAAAACAGCACTACTCGTTTTAGGAAAGCAGACAGACCTCTATTGACTCTTTGTGGCATGGAGGTGTGTAATCAGGAACTCCTTGTGGATTTCGCTCATCAACTGTTATTGGTATCACTGCATTGTCCACCAAAGGTCGGCACAACTTCACCCCTGCTTTACCAGGTACAGGCTGCCCATACGTGTATCTGATTTCAATTCACAACAAGACAAGTGTCAACTTCCTGCATCCAGTTACCATATTAAAAACGTAAGACCTAAAGGCTTGAAGTCAGGCGTTGAACACGGTCAATGAATCTGGACCTGTATTCATAGAGCCTCAGAACAGGATCAGTTTTAACTATAGATCATAATGAACGAGGTCACATGTCAAGTCTGGGACCTGATCCTAGAACAGCCATCCTAATCTGAGATGCTTTATGACCGAAGAACCAGCTGGTCACGTAAATGCCACTAACAAATCTCAGGGATCCTAGCAGCAGTTGAAGACTTGAGCAGTAGCACTATAGGTCTTCAATTAGCATGGGTCATTAATGCAGACCACATGCATATTTAAATAAGTGTATTTGAGTATCCTCAAATGCATAACAATTTCCAAGTGTATTATCAAATTAAGCTACAGTACTAGCAGAGGCTGCTGCCTACAGACTTGACATCATTGGAATACTAGTCACTAATAATGCTTACATACCTTGCATTACTCATCTCATATGTTTATACTGTATTCTATACCTCTGGCATTGATCATCTATATCGCTGCACCCTCAACATGAACCAAACACGTGTTGTGACCAATACAATGTTATTTACTTGTATTTTCAAATCCTTCATTTGAAATGTGAAAGTTAATGTAATACTTCTAATAGTAGTTGAACCCAGGTCTGCCTTCGCGTAATGAGATAATTAATGACATGTAGTGGAGTTCCACATCACCTTGTAACTACAGTACATTGCAAATCACCAATAGTGTTTACTCACTCTGCACACACTTTCACTTCATACTCCTCTTGAACAACGCTGATCTTGTCAGTGAGGTTCATGTTGATCTCAAACTTGGGCAAAACTACAGATAAAAAGAACAGCAGTGAACTCCAGAACGTTCCGGGATTGTGATGCAACATTACAGAGCATGAAAGAGAAACTCAACCTACCATACTGTTCTACCTTGAAGTTGTGGTAGATTTTCTCTCCACCAATCCACACTACAATGGTATAGGATCCTACAGGGGCTTCAGAGTTCAGGGGGTGAGAAAGCTGCAGAATGTTGCCACTGGATGTAGCGTTGACCCACTGTCCAATCCGGTTGTGATTAACGTCCTGTTGGTTCATAGGAAGGGGCATGTTCAGCAGGACACAACGTTGTGGAAAGTTCACAACAGTATACAGGACAAGGAGTCAGTTCTATCTGCAACATTCATCTACTGAAGAGGGCCCAGATTACACACAACACTGATTGGAAGTATTTAGCCAACTTGTACAGTAGGTGGATATGAGGATCTAGCTAGCAGGGGGAGTCATAATGCTGCAGTCTTTACACTGACAGTCAACATAAAGTTACACCAACAAGGATCTTACCTCAAGTTCCACAATGTTGTACTGTGAAGGGCAAAGACAAGAGATGGGGTCAGGTTTCATTAAGAACTCCAATGCCAAAACAGAGCATCGCTGTCTACAGCTACTAGACAGCTGATTGGCTTGGTCACTTAATGTAAACATCACATGTAGCATTTGCAATTCAATCTCAGGAAAAGATGACCCCATACATTCCAATCTGACCTATATGAATGGAAGCCTCATGTCCTGGCTGGTTGATTGCTGTACATAATACCAGACTGCGTTGTCCATCACAGTATTGTGACACTTCTGCATCTTGGATTGAAATAGTAGACTGAACTAAAATACTATTTTCAAACGTATATTTTCAACTCACCAGCTGATTGACGGGGCTAAAATGGGTATCCAAGGTGACGACTCTAAAAAGCACTGTAAACAGCCAACGACAAGACAAACACAATGAGAATATTAGAAGCATCATTTCAGGCAACTTTCTCAATTCCAAGGATTCCCAGAAATACTGGTTGAGGATTCCCAGCCTGATTCCAGTGTACATATCCTGAGTGAACCCAGGGGGATTTACTGCATCTGCACCACATTCCTGAACAACAAGGCTCTTCAGATGTCTACCGTTTCCCTCTACAATCCTCATAATGCAGGATGTTAGAACAGAGAGGACGGGACCAGACTGGGGAAGAGCTTTGCCAGCAATGATGGGGTTCTTTTCTACACAATTATTGCCTGATGCATTTCAAACAATACTTCCTTCAGATTTCAGTCTGACAGGACTTCATTGTAAAACTGTTATAGCCTCAAATAAACAAAGGGAGCATGGTGGGGTCGTGGATAACTGTTGATGTCAAAATGGGGTCAGGGGCCCAAAAAGGTCAACGCCCCGGAGTAAACCATTACAGAACATTGGCCCGTTTCTTAGCAACCAGACTAAAGGTGTACCGGCTCTAACATTACCCGTTTGTCCTGGTTTGTAGATTGGTTTGTCCGTTTGGATGAACGTCATGGGGCTGTAGGGTTTGATCATGACCCTTCTCTCCTCTGTTGATAGAAATGTTTCTCCTCGAACCTCCACCTTAAAGTTCAGCACTTTGTCGCTCTTCACACGAGGGGCCTGTCAGGGCCGGAAACAGGGACACACGGTGAACAAACGGACCGATAACATAGGACATTCAAATGTGGTGCCGTGTGGCCCAGTTGGTAAGAGCCACTAGCCACTTCAAGGTAGAGCGTTTAACTCCTGCAGGGATCCCATTATGCATTCAGCCTGCTGTAAGTTACATATATAAATGGTCTCAATAGTATATACTAGCATTCAATCAAAACCTGGTACAAATTGGAGCCCGAATCACAGAAAAGTTCTGGTAGGCCACCACTGACATTAACCATAAAATAAGCTGCCATTGCACAAAGAACCTAAGCGATGCATCAAAGCTGAGCAGTACAGTCCACTCTTAATGGAATGGTTCTGGAAGTCCACCAGTGCTGGGCTGACCTGAAACTGGACACAGCGGTGAAACTCTTGGTCAGAACTCTGGTGGAGAAGTCTCTTGTTCTGCCCGTCGGCCATCAGAGATACGGTCATGACCAGGGTCTCGTTGGGCTGCAGAAGGCTGGCACAAAGCTTGGCCTCTGAGCCTGCCTGGATCACTGCAGGAACGGCTACCATGTAAACCCTACAGAGAACACACCCGGCAACAGGAACATCAGTACATCTCTAAACACAAAGCCAGGTGAAATATACAGGGGGATAAAGACCTGCAGAAAGGGGAGATGAAAAATTGCTCTGACAAGAGAACGTTAAACCGAGGACGAGAGAAGCAGGTCTGACCACTAAATTCTAACTGAAGATGGACTTACGGTCTTGGAGTCTCTTGACAGACACAAAGCCAGTGAATGCAGGCAAAGAGGATCCATCTCCAAACCTGAAGCCCAGGAAGAACCATGACTAAAGGAGAAAAATAAACCAACAAGTCTGTTATGACCCAGTATTCCTACTGCACTGTATACAGGTTGTGTCTAGATGGGATACAGATTGCAGGCAATTGTCAAACCAGTTATGACTAGTATTCCTACTAGGAAGACCTGCCTACTGCAAGTTCATTTCCTGTCATTCTACCATTGGGCAAAGAATTTAACAATTGTATGATCAATTTCATGCAATTAATCATTTTTGCCAATGGGCAGAAAGAAGAGGCCAAATGCACTCTTATGTCCGTCAATTCTAGACATTCCCCCATGACTATGCCATTTTAATGATAACTGAGTGAGTGACTAACAAAATCAATGTTAGTCTAGTGTGCATAGTCTATGTTACTAAACACTTTTAGAGTGCATTTGCTATAGCCTGTAAAATATCAGATGAATGTAATTTTTTTTTAAAAAAAATTAAAGTTAAGCGTTAATTTATTAGAAGTTAATCGCCGACCTGTTATGTGAATAATGATTGCACCACAAGTTGCCATAACACCTGTGGTCAAGGGATACTCACCACCGCGATTTGTATATCGATTTAGAAATGAGAAGACTCGGTCACGTCTTCTTAAATATCCTGCAGGTGCGCGGCTAGTTCCGGATTTGTTTTCTAGTTACTAAGCGCGCACACCTGCTGGATATTGAAGACGTTCGATTAAGCTGAACCTGGGTTGCACTTGACCGGGCATAACCGGTAGGGAGGAGCGCCTCTCAAAAGGAACAGTAATCTGCGCTGCCCATTCATAATAGTCAACAAGGCAGCATGGTCCATCGTTCAGGATCATCATCATGTCTTTTCGATAAAATGGTCGAGTTTTCCAATATTGGAAAGGCAGCTAAAGCACATAATGGGGATTTTGTCAACACCGAAAACTTAGGCCAATGACATGCATATGAAACTATCCTAAATCATTACTCCACGTGCTTAACCTTGTTTTGAACCGAATTCGCCTTTGGCGGCACCTGGCTCATGCCGGAAGGCAGCCCGGTTACAAAACGAATGCAATCCCGTATCACCATGTGCAAACTCCTCCCGGGCCTATATAAACCCTGAATTGCTTACACTATTGATGCGTTCGTATCCAAGTGGGAAGTGGGAAATTACCACATAAAACTGGGAAAAATCCACTTGAAATGCAACAACAAAACATTGTTTATAAAAAAAAGCTATCTATACTAAACAAAAATATAAAAATAAATATAAACACAACATGCAACAATTTCAAAGATTTTGCAGAGTAACAGATCATATAAGGAAATCAGTCATCTGAAATTAATTCATTAGGCCCTAATCTATGGATTTCACATAACTGGGCCAGACCCACCCGCTGGGGAGCCAGATCCACCCGCTGGGGAGCCTGGCCCACCCACTGGGAGCCAGACCCACCCGCTGGGGAGCCAGGCCCACCCGCTGGGGAGCCAGGCCCACCCACTGGGAAGCCAGGATCAGCCAATCAGAATTAGTTTTTCCCCACAAAAGAGCTTTATTACAGACAGAAATACTCCTCAGCACTTTACTTCCTGCGTTTATATTTGTGTTCAGTGTATTAATATGGTTTTTGAACACTATAATTGGTTTACATGCATGATGGCTTTACTGTTAGTTTATGTTTTGCACAGCTTGTTGGCCATTAGCCAATCAGTGTTTTTCTCAACGAGTTCAAAGCACTTCAATGCATCCAAATGGTATTTACTTCACAACGGGTAAATTCCCACCTCCCTCTTGTTTATGAACCAGGCATATCTATTGGCCAATGAGACAAGAATGGGTAACTGCAGAGTTGGGGAGATTCTTGTTTGAGCAAAAGACCGTCCTCTCTACTCCATGACCCAGAAACCAATAAGTGGTTGAGTGGTCGAGCAGTGTGTCAGTTCGTTGGTTGGCAAACGGGAAGAGTGTCGTCCTCTCTTTGATAGCCACCTTTCATTGAGGATAGTCATGTTTCCTACTGCAGAAGAAATCTGCCAAACCCAGTTTGAATCAGCGTTTGTTTTGTCAGAGGAGAAAAAACATACACATGTTTAAAAGCAATACACTATTTATCCTTTTATCCATAACATGGCAGGTTAGAACTAACGTAGCAGGTTAGAACTAACGTAGCAGGTTAGAACTAAAGTAGCAGGTTAGAACTAACGTAGCAGGTTAGAACTAACGTAGCAGGTTAGAACTAACGTAGCAGGTTAGGAAAACTAACGTTGCAGGTTTGAACTAACGTAGCAGGTTAGAACTAACGTAGCAGGTTAGAACTAACGTAGCAGGTTAGGAGAATTAACGTAGCAGGTTAGGAGAACTAACGTAGCAGGTTAGGAGAACTAACGTAGCAGGTTAGGAGAATTAACGTAGCAGGTTAGGAGAATTAACGTAGCAGGTTAGGAAAACTAACGTAGCAGGTTAGAACTAATGTAGCAGGTTAGGAGAACTAACGTAGCAGGTTAGAACTAATGTAGCAGGTTAGGAGAACTAACGTAGCAGGTTAGGACTAATGTAGCAGGTTAGGAGAACTAACGGGGCAGGTTAGAACTAACGTAGCAGGTTAGGAGAACTAACGTAGAAGGTTAGGAGAACTAACGTAGCAGGTTAGGACTAACGTAGCAGGTTAGGAGAACTAACGTAGCAGGTTAGGAGAATTAACGTAGCAGGTTAGGAGAATTAACGTAGCAGGTTAGGAGAATTAACGTAGCAGGTTAGGAGAACTAACGTAGCAGGTTAGGAGAACTAACGTAGCAGGTTAGGAGAATAGCCAATATGCTACACTGGTTTATCAAGTTGTGCAGCCCAATCAGCCACACAAAACTTTCTTGAGTGGCAACAAATCTACCCAATTAGCTGATTCGCTTTCCATACACGCACTTCTGTTGATCCACCCACATCTTTCGTAACGCCTACTTTCAGACACATTGCACATGGGAAGATCTCAATTGCATATTCCTCACGTCCTCTCTCCTCCTCAAAACCCATTGGATGAGAAAGCTAAAAGGTCCCGCCCCTCTGACCTTTTTCCCTCCAATGGGTTTTCGAGAAGGAGACGAGGAAAGAGGACGCGAGGAGTATGCAATTGAGTTCTTCCCCATGACTCCATTGAGATCATAGAGAATAATAGAGAAATCCCCTATATCATTCCCATGATGGCGTCTGTGAGGCAATCTCCAATTTGCTGTAGTCAATTTTCTTCTTTTAAATCAAAATCAAATGTATTTACAAAAAAGCCTTTTTACATCAGCAGAAATATTTCAAATAAGGGCTGTGTTTCGTGTAGGTACCTGTAGTTCTTTATGATAAACATTTCCTTGTTTGACCACTAGGTTTTATGGGTATTATGACTAATACTGTGGTACGCTGTAGCGCCTGTGACAGCAGTGAGGCAATATCCATTTTGAAGTAGTCAATTTTCTTTCTCGAGATTGGCTGTCCTGGTAGGACATCACTCCAACATGGTCACCAGGAGTGATCAGCCAACTGAAGTTGGAAGTCCCACCCAGTTGAGTACATAAAAATGGTGGAAGCTCTAAATGGTGCTGCCCATGCTATACAGCCTCTTGGCCACTAGAGGCCTCTATCATTCTCTATGCTTTGAAACCGCTGGTCTACCATATTGGCACTCCCCAGTAGGAGCATTCCTCCATAGGAATTAATGGAATTCTACAGTATTTTGATGAAAGGTTTCAAGGACAAAACTACATGTATTTCAGTATTTTGTTGTTGTAGTCGGGGCCGTAACATTAGTAATAAAAATATACATATACTTTAAGGACAATTACAGTTTTTTTTCTGTAAATATCATATTACCTTTTACAACAACAACAAAAATTTATTAGAAATGTGCTCTTTATTTTGTGGCATGGTGTGAAATGCATTTCTATAACCGTCCTCCAGGTGGTGCTGCTGTACAGTGGGTCAGAATAAGACACTTAGGAGACTATTGCCTATTATTCCTATTACTTGGTCTTGGTTTTGTTTTTTACTAGATCAAATTTAGAGTCAACGTTATGCTATTCCTGTGTTCTAAACAGGGTTGGATGAGTATTCCTGTGTTCTAAAGAGGGTTGGATGAGTATTCGTGTGTTCTAAAGAGGGTTTGGATGAGTATTCCTGTGTTCTAAACAGGGTTGGATGAGTATTCCTGTGTTCTAAACAGGGTTGGATGATTATTTGTGTGTTCTAAAGAGGGTTGGATGAGTATTCCTGTGTTCTAACAGGGTTGGATGATTATTCCTGTGTTCTAAAGAGGGTTGGATGAGTATTCCTGTGTTCTAAAGGAGGGTTGGATGAGTATTCCTGTGTTCTAAAGAGGGTTTGGATGAGTATTCCTGTGTTCTAAACAGGGTTGGATGAGTATTCCTGTGTTCTAAACAGGGTTGGATGAGTACTCCTGTGTTCTAAACAGGGTTGGGTGAGTATTCCTGTGTTCTAAAGAGGGTTGGATGAGTATCCTGTGTTCTAAACAGGGTTGGATGAGTATCCCTGGGTTCTAAAGAGGGTTGGATGAGTATTCCTGTGTTCTAAACAAGGTTAGATGTAGTATTCCTGTGTTCTAAAGAGGGTTGGATGAGTATTCCTGTGTTCTAAACAGGGTTGGATGAGTATCCTTCCTTGTTCTAAGCAGGGTTGGATGAGTATTCCTGTGTTCTAACAGAGGGTTGGATGAGTATTCCTGTGTTCTAAACAGGGTTGGATGAGTATTCCTTTGTTCTAAGCAGGGTTGATGAGTATATCCTGTGTTCTAAAGAGGGTTGGATGAGTATTCCTGTGTTCTAAACAGGGTTGGATGAGTATTCCGGTGTTCTAAAATAGGGTTGGATGAGTATTCCTGTGTTCTAAACAGGGTTGGATGAGTATTCCTTCCTGTGTTCTAAAGAGGGTTGGATGAGTATTCCTGTGTTCTAAAGTGGGTTGGATGTGTATTTTTCCTACTATTTGATTCTACAGCATCCAACAACTGTAGGCCAATATGGTCTAATCCATCATTTACTGATGGAAGAGTCCCTTATACACAGTTATACTTCATCTCTGGTAACCCACAACTAAAATCTTACGTAATTTGATCAGAAACACCATTTATGTCTACATAGTCCATCCACGAGAGATTATTATAACCTTTTTATAATAACCTAAACATGTGTGATTAGGCAATAAGAGCTCTCTCTAGTTGAGTCAAGCAACAGATGAGTATCCGGAAGCAAACATCCTGGATGGATATTTATCCTAGTCCTACATCAACTATTTACTTCAACTATATTGACTTAGTTTTCCACTGAATCTCACTGATAGGACTGTATAGACACTGCAGCCCGGAGACTTCAAAAAGGACACTGCAGCCAGGAGACCAATAAGGACACTGCAGCCTGGGAGACACAATAAGGACACTGCAGCCCGGGAGACACATAAAGGACACTGCAGCCCGGGAGACACAATAAGGACACTGCAGCCCGGGAGACACAATAAGGACACTGCAGCCCGGGAGACACAATAAAGACACTGCAGCCCGGGAGACACAATAAGGACACTGCAGCCTGGGAGACCTCAAAAAGGACACTGCAGCCCAGGAGACACATTAAGGACACTGCAGCCTGGGAGACACAATAAGGACACTGCAGCCCTGGAGACCAATAAGGACACTGCAGCCCGGGAGACACAATAAGGACACTGCAGCCCGGGAGACACAATAAGGACACTGCAGCCCGGGAGACACAATAAGACACTGCAGCCCGGGAGACACAATAAGGACACTGCAGCCCTGGGAGACACAATAAGGACACTGCAGCCCGGGAGACACAATAAGGACACTGCAGGACCTGCAAAACGATTAATCAAAATCTAAATCTGGCCCTTACCTTAAACCTAACCCAACTTTCAACCCTAACCCAACTTTCAACCCTAACTTAACCTAATTGTACCCCTGTGTAGACTTTAAGAAAGACTCTAGGTAGCCATTTGAATAGCCCACTCAACCTGTGTAGACTTTAAGAAACACTCTAGGTAGCCATGTGAATAGCCCACTCAACCCTGTGTAGACTTTAAGAAACACTCTAGGTAGCCATGTGAATAGCCCACTCAACCCTGTGTAGACTTTAAGAAACACTCTAGGTAGCCATGTGAATAGCCCACTCAACCCTGTGTAGACTTTAAGAAACACTCTAGGTAGCCATGTGAATAGCCCACTCAACCCTGTGTAGACTTTAAGAAACACTCTAGGTAGCCATGTGAATAGCCCACTCAACCCTGTGTAGACTTTAAGAAACACTCTAGGTAGCCATGTGAATAGCCCACTCAACCCTGTGTAGACTTTAAGAAACACTCTAGGTAGCCATGTGAATAGCCCACTCAACCCTGTGTAGACTTTAAGAAACACTCTAGGTAGCCATGTGAATAGCCCACTCAACCCTGTGTAGACTTTAAGAAACACTCTAGGTAGCCATGTGAATAGCCCACTCAACCCTGTGTAGACTTTAAGAAACACTCTAGGTAGCCATGTGAATAGCCCACTCAACCCTGTGTAGACTTTAAGAAACACTCTAGGTAGCCATGTGAATAGCCCACTCAACCCTGTGTAGACTTTAAGAAACACTCTAGGTAGCCATGTGAATAGCCCACTCAACCCTGTGTAGACTTTAAGAAACACTCTAGGTAGCCATGTGAATAGCCCACTCAACCCTGTGTAGACTTTAAGAAACACTCTAGGTAGCCATGTGAATAGCCCACTCAACCCTGTGTAGACTTTAAGAAACACTCTAGGTAGCCATTTGAATAGCCCACTCAACCCTGTGTAGACTTTAAGAAACACTCTAGGTAGCCATGTGAATAGCCCACTCAACCCTGTGTAGACTTTAAGAAACACTCTAGGTAGCCATGTGAATAGCCCACTCAACCCTGTGTAGACTTTAAGAAACACTCTAGGTAGCCATGTGAATAGCCCACTCAACCCTGTGTAGACTTTAAGAAACACTCTAGGTAGCCATGTGAATAGCCCACTCAACCCTGTGTAGACTTTAAGAAACACTCTAGGTAGCCATGTGAATAGCCCACTCAACCCTGTGTAGACTTTAAGAAACACTCTAGGTAGCCATGTGAATAGCCCACTCAACCCTGTGTAGACTTTAAGAAACACTCTAGGTAGCCATGTGAATAGCCCACTCAACCCTGTGTAGACTTTTAAACACATTTATACAACAATAGCCTGTTAATTTAACGCTATTTCTTATCTACCGACTACACTCTAAAAGGTAAAGGTTCCTGGAGTATCCGTTAGTGGTTCTTCAAGTTGAAACTGTGGGGAACCCCTATAAGGTCCCCTATAAGGACCCCTATAAGGAACCCCTTTAACGCCCCCTATAAGGACCCCTATAAGGACCCCTATAAGGACCCCTATAAGTTCATCAAAGAACCCCTTTTAATGGATCCTCAAAGAACCAGAATCTTGTTTTAACTTCCCCCCCCCATTATTATTATCAATATGCATAACAATAACAATAACAATAACAACAACAACACAATTTTTAGTTCTCAGTGTTTATTATGATTTTAATGGAAAAGCAAAATGTAAAAAATATTTAAATGTATATGTTATTTTACCGTTATTTTACCAGGTAAGTTGACTGAGAACACATCCTCATTTACAGCAACAACCTGGGGAATAGTTACAGGGGATAGGAGGGGGGATGAATTAGCCAACTGTAAACTGGGGATGATTAGGTGACTGTGATGGTATGAGGGCCAGATTGGGATTTTAGCCAGGACACCGGGGTTACACCCCTACTCTTACGATAAGTGCCATGAGATCTTTAATGACCTCAGAGAGTCAGGACACCCGTTTAACGTCCCACCCGAAAGACGGCATCCTACACAGGGCAATGTCCCCAATCACTGCCCTGGGGCATTGGGATATTTTTTAGACCAGGGGAAAGAGTGCCTCCTGCTGGAGATATGAGGTAAAGTCCCAGCAGAGCCCAAGTCCGATGGGTATATCCTCTGGTGTGTTGATGTTAATGTGTTGATGTTCTCCGTATCCACAGCCAGAATCAAATCAAATCAAATCAAATTTATTTATATAGCCCTTCGTACATCAGCTGATATCTCAAAGTGCTGTACAGAAACCCAGCCTAAAACCCCAAACAGCAAGCAATGCAGGTGTAGAAGCACGGTGGCTAGGAAAAACTCCCTAGAAAGGCCAAAACCTAGGAAGAAACCTAGAGAGGAACCAGGCTATGAATGATTTAGCAGTGCATGGGGATCAAACAGGTTTCCTGTAGGGAGGGTGAAGTCTGTGAATCCAAAAAAATAGTCATTATACGGATGATTAACAAAACATGCACACGACAGTATTCATACCTTGGTTTCTGTGGTGAATGTGAAAGAAAAAAACTGTTTTGATCATGGTTTTCATACACATACCTTGTCCATAATGTAGAGGCCTGTGGGATATTTATTGAAGAGGCAAGGGAGGAGGATGGTATGTGATCTGCATAACATACCAATACCTATTGACATACCTTTTTATGCCTCCTCGTCTTTATACCTGCAGACACAGACACAAAAGTGAGCAGTTCAGTCATCTGCACCCAATACAGCTAGCTGACAACATATATTCCTCTAGCCTTCAACATGCTCTTATAGCCTTCAACATACTCTTATAGCCTTCAACATATTCTTATAGCCTACAGTACATATTCTTATAGACTACAGTACATATTCTTATAGCCTTCAACATACTCTCATAGCCTTCAACATATTCTAATAGCCTACAGTACATATTCTTATAGCCTTCAACATATTCTCATAGCCTTCAACATATTCTCATAGCCTTCAACATATTCTAATAACCTACAGTACATATTATTATAGCCTTCAACATATTCTCATAGCCTTCAACATATTCTAATAGCCTACAGTACATATTCTTATAGCCTTCAACATATTCTCATAGTCTTCAACATACTCTCATAGCCTTCAACATATTCTAATAGCCTACAGTACATATTCTTATAGCCTACAGTACATATTCTTATAGCCTTCAACATATTCTTATAGCCTACAGTACATATTCTTATAGCCTACAGTACATATTCTTATAGCCTACAGTACATATTCTTATAGCCTACAGTACATATTCTTATAGCCTACAGTACATATTCTTATAGCCTTCAACATATTCTTATAGCCTTCAACATATTCTTATAGCCTACAGTACATATTCTCATAACCTTCAACATATTTCTATAGCCTACAGTACATATTCCTATAATCTACAGTACATATTCTTATAGCCTACAGTACATATTCTTATAGCCTACAGTACATATTGTTATAGCCTTCAACATATTCTTATAGCCTTCAACATATTCTTATAGCCTACAGTACATATTCCTATAGCCTTCAACATATTCTTATAGCCTACAGTACATATTATTATAGCCTACAGTACATATTCCTATAGCCTTCAACATATTCGTATAGCCTTCAACATATTCCTATAGCCTACAGTACATATTCTTATAGCCTTCAACATATTCTTATAGCCTAAAGTACATATTCTTATAGCCTTCAACATTTTCTTATAGCCTACAGTACATATTCTTATAGCCTTCAACATATTCTTATAGCCTTCAACATATTCTTATATCCTACAGTACATATTCCTATAGCCTACAGTACATATTCTTATAGCCTTCAACATATTCTTATAGGCTACAGTACATATTATTATAGCCTTCTACATATTCTTATAGCCTACAGTACATATTCTTATAGCCTTCAACATATTCTTATAGCCTACAGTACATATTCATATAGCCTTCAACGTATTCTTATAGCCTTCAACATATTATTATAGCCTACAGTACATATTATTATAGCCGTCAACATATTCTTATAGCCTACAGTACATATTCCTATAGCCTACAGTACATATTCATATAGCCTACAGTACATATTCCTATAGCCTACAGTACATATTCCTATAGCCTACAGTACATATTTTTATAGCCTACAGTACATATTCTTATAGCCTTCAACATATTATTATAGCCTTCAACACATTCCTATAGCCTACAGTACATATTATTATAGCCTACAGTACATATTCTTATAGCCTTCAACATATTCTTATAGCCTTCAACACATTCATATAGCCTACAGTACATATTTTTATAGCCTACAGTACATATTCTTATAGCCTACAGTACATATTCCTATAGCCTACAGTACATATTCTTATAGCCTTCAACATATTCTTATAGGCTTCAACATATTCTTATAGCCTACAGTACATATTATTATAGGCTTCAACATACTCTCATAGCCTTCAACATATTCTAATAGCCTACAGTACATATTCTTATAGCCTTCAACATATTCTCATAGCCTTCAACATATTCTTATAGCCTTCAACATATTCTAATACCTACAGTACATATTATTATAGCCTTCAACATATTCTCATAGCCTTCAACATATTCTAATAGCCTACAGTACATATTCTTATAGCCTTCAACATATTCTCATAGTCTTCAACATACTCTCATAGCCTTCAACATATTCTAATAGCCTACAGTACATATTCTTATAGCCTACAGTACATATTCTTATAGCCTTCAACATATTCTTATAGCCTACAGTACATATTCTTATAGCCTACAGTACATATTCTTATAGCCTACAGTACATATTCTTATAGCCTACAGTACATATTCTTATAGCCTACAGTACATATTCTTATAGCCTTCAACATATTCTTATAGCCTTCAACATATTCTTATAGCCTACAGTACATATTCTCATAACCTTCAACATATTTCTATAGCCTACAGTACATATTCCTATAATCTACAGTACATATTCTTATAGCCTACAGTACATATTCTTATAGCCTACAGTACATATTGTTATAGCCTTCAACATATTCTTATAGCCTTCAACATATTCTTATAGCCTACAGTACATATTCCTATAGCCTTCAACATATTCTTATAGCCTACAGTACATATTATTATAGCCTACAGTACATATTCCTATAGCCTTCAACATATTCGTATAGCCTTCAACATATTCTATAGCCTACAGTACATATTCTTATAGCCTTCAACATATTCTTATAGCCTAAAGTACATATTCTTATAGCCTTCAACATTTTCTTATAGCCTACAGTACATATTCTTATAGCCTTCAACATATTCTTATAGCCTTCAACATATTCTTATATCCTACAGTACATATTCCTATAGCCTACAGTACATATTCTTATAGCCTTCACATATTCTTATAGGCTACAGTACATATTCTTATAGCCTTCAACATATTCTTATAGCCTACAGTACATATTCTTATAGCCTTCAACATATTCTTATAGCCTACAGTACATATTCATATAGCCTTCAACTATTCTTATAGCCTTCAACATATTCTTATAGCCTACAGTACATATTATTATAGCCTTCAACATATTCTTATAGGCTACAGTACATATTCTTATAGCCTTCAACATATTCTTATAGCCTACAGTACATATTCTTATAGCCTTCAACATATTCTTATAGCCTACAGTACATATTCATATAGCCTTCAACATATTCTTATAGCCTTCAACATATTATTATAGCCTACAGTACATATTCTTATAGCCTTCAACATATTCTCATAGCCTTCAACATATTCTTATAGCCTTCAACATATTCTAATAGCCTACAGTACATATTCTTATAGCCTTCAACATATTCTTATAGCCTTCAACATATTCTAATAGCCTACAGTACATATTCTTATAGCCTTCAACATATTCTTATAGTCTTCAACATACTCTCATAGCCTTCAACATATTCTAATAGCCTACAGTACATATTCTTATAGCCTACAGTACATATTCTTATAGCCTTCAACATATTCTTATAGCCTACAGTACATATTCTTATAGCCTACAGTACATATTCTTATAGCCTACAGTACATATTCTTATAGCCTACAGTACATATTCTTATAGCCTACAGTACATATTCTTATAGCCTTCAACATATTCTTATAGCCTTCAACATATTCTTATAGCCTACAGTACATATTCTCATAGCCTTCAACATATTTCTATAGCCTACAGTACATATTCCTATAGCTACAGTACATATTCCTTATAGCCTACAGTACATATTCTTATAGCCTACAGTACATATTGTTATAGCCTTCACATATTCTTATAGCCTTCAACATATTCCTTATAGTCTACAGTACATATTCCTATAGCCTTCAACATATTCTTATAGCCTACAGTACATATATTATAGCCTACAGTACATATTCCTATAGCCTTCAACATATTCTTATAGCCTTCAACACATATTCCTATAGCCTACAGTACATATTCTTATAGCCTTCAACATATTCTTATAGCCTAAGTACATATTCTTATAGCCTTCAACATTTTTCTTTATAGCCTACAGTACATATTCTTATAGCCTTCAACATATTCCTTATAGCCTTCAACATATTCTTATATCCTACAGTACATATTCCTATAGCCTACAGTACATATTCTTATAGCCTTCAACATATTCTTATAGGCTACAGTACATATTCTTATAGCCTTCAACATATTCTTATAGCCTACAGTACATATTCTTATAGCCTTCAACATATTCTTATAGCCTACAGTACATATTCATATAGCCTTCAACGTATTCTTATAGCCTTCAACATATTATTATAGCCTACAGTACATATTATTATAGCCGTCAACTATTTCTTATAGCCTACAGTACATATTTAGCCTTAGCCTACAGTACATATTCATATAGCCTACAGTAACATATTCCTATAGCCTACAGTACATATTCCTATAAGCCTACAGTACATATTTTTATAGCCTACAGTACATATTCTTATAGCCTTCAACATATTATTATAGCCTTCAACACATTCCTATAGCCTACAGTCACATATTATTATAGCCTACAGTACATATTGTTATAGCCTACAACATATTCTTATAGCCTTCAACACATTCATATAGCCTACAGTACATATTTTAATAGCCTACAGTACATATTCTTATAGCCTACAGTACATATTCCTATAGCCTACAGTACATATTCTTATAGCCTTCAACATATTCTTATAGGCTTCAACATATTCTTATTGCCTACAGTACATATTATTATAGCCTTCAACAAATTCATATAGCCTTCAACATATTCATATAGCCTTCAACATATTCATATAGCCTTCAACATATTCCTATAGCCTACAGTACATATTCTTATAGCCTTCAACATATTCATATAGCCTACAGTACATATTTCTTATAAGCCTACATACAATATTCTTATAGCCTTCAACATATTCATAATAGCCTACAGTACATATTCTTATACTCCTATCAACATATTCGTATAGCCTTCAACATATTCTTATAGCCCACAGTACATCTTCTTTATAGCCTTCAACATATTCTTATCCTACAGTACATATTCTTCTAGCCTACAGTACATATTCCTATAGCCTTCAACATATTCTTATAGCCTACAGTACATATATTCCTACAGCTACATAGTACATATTCTTATAGCCTTCAGCATATTCTTATAGCTACAGTACATATTCTTATAGCCTTCAGTACATATTCTTATAGCCTACAGTACATATCTTATAGCCTTCAACATATTCTTATAGCCTACAGTACATATTCATATAGCCTTCAACGTATTCTTATAGCCTTCACATATTTATTATAGCCTACAGTACATATTATTATAGCCATCAACATATTCCTTATAGCCTACAGTACATATTCCTATAGCCTACAGTACATATTCATATAGCCTACAGTACATATTCCTATAGCCTACAGTACATATTCCTATAGCCTACAGTACATATTTATTATAGCCTACAGTACACAATATTCTTATAGCCTTCAACATATTCTTATAGCCTTCA